>NC_137832.1:10242922-10415422 GCF_963921795.1 Nannobrachium achirus
AGAGAGAGAGAGAGAGAGAGAGAGACAGACAGACAGACAGACAGACAGACAGACAGACAGACAGACAGACAGACAGACAGACAGACAGACAGACAGACAGACAGACAGACAGACAGACAGACAGACAGACAGACAGACAGACAGACAGACAGACAGACAGACAGACAGACAGACAGACAGACAGACAGACAGACAGACAGACAGACAGACCCATATTAATTATGTTTTTTGAAGTGTGCTGTAAACACTGACAACCTTTTTCTTTTCTTTTCTTTTTTTGAGCGGTGGTAAACCGCTCCTAAGAGTGGCTGTGCGTGTGTCTGTAGCCACTTTTCCTCAGCGTTTTGCCATAGCAATGTGTTTTCCTCAGCGTTTTGCCATAGCAATATGTGTGTGTGAGTAGCCATATTACATCACATTACATGCAATTATCTTTAGCCACTATCTAGACTGTAGCCACCTTTCCTCAGCGTTTTGCCATAGCAATGTGTTTTCCTCAGCGTTTTGCCATAGCAATATGTGTGTGTGTGTGTGTGTGTGTAGCCATATTACATCACCAATTACATCCTAGACCTATATCCTAGTCTTTTTTCTTAGCGTTTTGCCATAGCAATGTGTGTGTGTGTAGCCTGTATTACATCACCAATTTCCAATTGAAGACGTTATGCAAGCACGACCACCGCTCACTTCACATTGGGTGTGAATTTTTTTCAAACTGAGCCAGGGGTGGGGCTCGATATGCTTCTCCCTGTCACCTTGTCCAGCATATTGGACACTTTGATACGTCAAATGGACTTTCCTTTTACATTTTCTCTTTTTTGTGATTGTGCCTTCATGCTCAAATTGCACTGTTGCACATTATATATCGCTGTTGGCAGGTGGAAACCTCATATCTCCAAGTTTCAAATGTGTACGTTCTTTCTCAAAGTAAAGCCCTGCTTCATCAACAAGGCCGTCGCATAAAAGTAGTGAAAACAGCAGATCTACAAGCACACAACGCCTCGCAGCGCGAGGCGTTGTGTGCTTGTAGATCGGCTGTTTTCACTAGTTTAAATCATTTTAAAAATGATAAATACAAAACAAACGGTTTTCACCCGACAACGACATATGTATTGTAATATGTATTTTGTTGCCCAAAAGAGCTTGAAATAAACTAAACTGAACAGAACTGAATGTGATGAGGACAGTCAGTTCTTGTCCAGTATCGCATTGGCCACTCCTGCAACCTCCCTCCAAAGCCAGGGTTCCCAGAAGGTTAATCCTTGTCCAACTCAATCCACTCTGTGCTCAGTTGATAGTGTTTAAAGAGTGGTGCGACCATCATGTCCCTGTTAGGAATCCTAATAACCAGAGGATACAAACTCCTCAAGCACTCAACCCAGCAGGTGCTGGAGTCAAAGTACAGATAACTCCTCCTGGTCGAATATTACTCTACTCTAAGTGAAAGTCTGAGATGCTCTGTCAAAATGGTAAAATACTTGAGTATTCAACATGTTATGCTTTTAAAAACACATACTAGACACTGGGTTTTTAAAATACACATGTTGTTTTTAAAACAATGCTTTGCTGTATTAAAATGTAGACTTCCCCGAAAATGCTCAAAAGTGTTCGATTGTGAAAATTGTGAGTGCACCGTGAACTTGAAAATCTGCTATTTTCACTGTATTTTGTGGCTTAAGTGGCCAATTCATAATGTACCTTTTCCCCCTTCCTATGTAGTGCAGGCAAAAGTATAACATTTGTCTTTGGAATGTAGTGGAGTCAAAAGTACAACATTTGTCTTTGAAATGTAGTGAAGTGAAAGTCACGAGTAAAGTAAAGACTACTCCAAATGTTTTAACTCTAAAGTACAGCAAGTAAATGCACAGCGGTGCTGTCCACCACTGACCAATGTCCATGTTGAGAATTAATGGCCTGAGGATAAGAACTGCCCCTGAGGCTCTCTCCCGGGCTGGACGGAGCTGAGCCCAGGGGCGTCACAAGGGGGGGAAGTGGGACTGAGTTACAAGGGCCCAAGGTGGAGGGGCCTTCATTATTTTATACTTTAGCTATTGAAAAAATAGCAGATATACAAGCTCACAGGTGCCGCACCGCGAGCTTGTAGATCTGCTATTTTGAAAAGTCGTGAAGATGTGTACAAATCTTTGAATATAATATATGTATTCTTTAAGCGAATATTTTTGTAACTAAAATTTTGCTTTTGAGATGGGGGTCCGTGGCCAAATACATATCATTTTGGGGGTCCTTCACGTGAAAATGTTTGAGCACTACTGACATAGAAACAGGTTTTTCAAAGACTTTTCCAAAGACTTTTTCCAAATACTTTTTCACGATTTTTCAAAAATCAGATCTACAAGCTTGTATGTCTGCTATTTTTCAATAGTTACAGCACCAAATATTGCGTTCCCAGTCTAAATGGGTTAAACCACCTCCCCCAATGAAGAACATTCATGGGGGGCCCGCAGTGAATCCTTGTACCCAGGGCCCAGGATTTTGTGCGACACCCCCGGTTGAGCCTCTCTCCCCCGGGCTGGACGGTGCAGAGGAGCTGAGCCTCTCTCTCACCGGTCTGGAGGGTACAGAGGTGTTTGCCAGAGCGTGGCAGATCAAAGAGATGTTTGTTCTGCACTGTAGTTTCAGTGCTGAACTCTCCAGCCCCGCAGGGACCCTGCAGGCTTGAGGTGAGGGGGTTTAACGTGCAGTTGCCCACCCTCGCCACCTGGGGGTCCATGCCAGTCATATAGGAAGTCATGCCCCACAAGGGAGGAAGTTTGCCCTCGACCTCAACACTCTCTGCCCGTAGAACTCGGGCACACCCACATCACGTTGTCACTAGTCTCGCGTAGCCAGACAACTATTCCACAATCTCCGAATGCTATATAGAGTCTGGAACGGCAGCTCCCGAACGGCGAGTATCGGAAGTAGCCACTGCTGCACTGAACTGTAGTCCCATTGGAAACGTAACAGAAACACAATAGCTCAGACAAAGTCATTCGAGCTGCCTATAATTGTTATGAGTGTATAGTTTAAGAAAACGTTTGAAAACATCATGGAGGTAACACCAATAACACCAGAGAAAGACACAATAAAGCCCCCAGAAATGTTGAAAGGAGACATAACGCTTCCAGTAGGACATGTTATTGTTACTGCACCAAGGGAGCGGTTGCGTCACATCCGCTTTATCTCGCACTCATCGTTTCTTCCCCGGTTTGCCAGACTGTATGCCGGGAGCATTTGCCAAAATCGCGGAGGCAACAGTCTGGCCACGCGAGACTACGTTGTCACCCACGTCATGTGGTATATTTGTCACGTGGTCGCAAAAATAGACGATCTAGTAGTGGTTATATGTATTTGTGGGTTATATAATAACTAATGTAGATAAACTGCCAAGGCATTTTCCTATTGTATTTGACCAGATTTTCGATGGCTCCCATTCACAGCCGCGAAAGTCTTTTCTTTCACACAGAGACATTGAGTTTTTTCCCCATAACAAGAGCTTATGGCTAAATAATGGCAACGTTGGATCCATTGGAACATACTTCTTTTTGTGTTTCCATTTCCTGAAAAGTAATGGTTTTGGACATACAAGGTTTCCACCAGACAGACGGCTACTATTGGCTGAATATTGTGGGAATTCCATCTGCTGCCAGCTGCCTTCCTGATGTTCTCTTCTCCTGAGGGCCTCTGCCTCACACCCTGCTCTGAGATAGCAGAGTGTTTAGCTCTCTCTCTCTCTCTCTGTCGGTGGATTCTCATTTCTGATGCGTAAGCCTTGGCGGACTGTGATGCTGCTGAAGCTTGAGACTCAAAGCCTTGGTAGAAAGAGTTGTGTTTGTCCGCTTGCCAGAGAGCCATCAGCACTCACCGTAGCGCGGGGGTTTACCCCCCAAGGAGGCGCTAATCCTCTCCTCTCCTCTCCTCTCCTCTCCTCTCCTCTCCTCTCCTCTCCTCTCCTCTCCTCTCCTCTCCTCTATTTCTAGTACTTTTGTGCAGCACTGTTGCATGATGTGTGTATGAAGTAGGCCCTTATCATTTGTGAAAAAAAGCAACAACTCACAGGCCTATTTAGGGATAGCTCATTAATTTGTATTGATAATGAGCACCTTATCGCTCCTGCTTATTGAGCCGGGCTTTTATCGAGCCCACTATTGAGTGTTTTCTAATATTTTGTGGAAAGATGTGAGATGACAAATTCTGAACAGAACTGGTATCTTTTTTTATTGGCCAGTTGTTGTGACTGAGTTTGTCGCTGACCACCATCTATGAAGATGACAATTGACACAAATATTATCATTATATATCATTAAAACAATCATTCATTAATGTGCAACAAGTGCTAAATGGCTTTATATTATGAATATTCCTGTAATCATTTCTTGATCACCTCTTGTCTTGATTGTTTAAACATGACGTAATGGGCCGCTATATGGTCAAAACAAGCTTGATAAGCCCAAAGCTTATTGATACCGGGTACTCAATACATTTGTTATCGAGTTTGTAGCGGGCCCTTGTGACTGCTAGGCCTACTGGCGGACCGCATGTTTTCCCTTTACGAAATCTGGCAACACCTACACCCCCCTCCTTCCTCCCCCTGACCAGAATGGCCGCCGCCAGGCTGCATTAACGCCTGCATGACTGGACGCTCGGCGAGGCTTAGCGGAGGCCTGTGGGAAAGACCTGCTGCTTATTCTGGCCTCGGGAGATGGACTGGAAACGACAGCGCACAAGACAAACAAAGCAGTAGACACTCACACACTCTGTGACGCAGGCAGGCAGGCAGGCACGCGCATGCTCGCACACGCACGCTCACACACACCCACGCACGCAGGCGATCATATTTAAATAATGTGATGTGGGGTACAGTGCTACGGTGATTCTGCCAGAGGCATTGACCTGCTATTGTGAAAGACTCACTGTGTGTGTGCGTGCGTGTGTGCGTGTGTGCGTGCGTGCGTGCGTGCGTGCGTGCGTCACTGTGCGTGCGTGTGTGCGTCACCGTAGATAGTTAGATGGTTACCTACTCCTCCCGCGAGGGAAATTCGGGTATCGCAGCCCAACCCAGCTGCTTTTTTTCAACTTAACCCAGCTGAACCCAGTGCAGCCCACAAGGAGCGCGAGGGGGGGAGCAGTGATAGCTGGAGCGGGGAATCAGACCTGCAACCTCTGGGGTCTCCGGAGTCCTAGGTATGGACACTAACCACTCAGCCATCAATGCTCTGATACCGTGCGTGCGTGTGTGCGTGCGTGTGTTTTGTTACAGAGAACATGAATAATAATATACAGCTGCACCACAACAACGCCAACCTGCTGCTGTCTCCAAAATGTAGCTTTTTATTTCTGTTCAAGGGAAGCAGACGGGTTTTCCCATCCATCAACGTACCAAAAGTAGTCTTTATGCAGAAGGTCCCATGCGTTCACATGTTTTCAAATGTAGAAAATGTAGAGAAATCTGTAGAAAATACCCGATCTATAAGCTCACAATATGTTACCAAAGTAGCCTATATACTGTATATAATATAGGTCTGAAGTGGTTTTGTAATTATAATCAAAATATTCAGAGTAGCTATAACAAAATGTTTTCAAATTATAGTGGAGTAAAAGTACAATATTTGCCTTTGCGGCGTAGTGGAGTTGCAGTATTGCCATTTGGAAACAGCCTACTCCAGTAAAGTACAGATGTGCCATTCCAAAACTTCACATGTCCTGCCATTGCCAGGAGAGTAGATTTCCAGTGGATTGACAGAACAATTTGCTTGTAGATGAGCTATTTTTTGCTATTTTTATGACCTTCTCTGAAGTTTTAGGCATAGGCTACACGGAGCTGGATATTTCATATATCCCGGTTTTTCAGATATCTACATAGAAAAATATCTAGGTCCACACGACAAAGATATCTAGGTCTAACCAGCACACACACACACACAGTAAAGTCTTCAGAGATATCCGGGTTCCCTGTCTACACGGATCCAGTGAATCGGATATTTTTGAATCTCTCCACTTAATTATCCGGTTCCATATATCCAGCTTCGCAGCCGAAATATCCAGCTTTATGTGGCTGCAAGCCCCAAACGCATAAAAAATGTCTAGCTTCAGAAATATCCTGCTCCGTGTAGCCGGCACCTATCTACCTATGAAGGTGGATTCTGCTTTTCATGGTTGGAATGGAGTGGTTTCTTGCCATTCATGGGTTTCTGCAAAGATACATTCCATTCTCCATAACAATTAGAAAACACCAAATAAAAAGGAACATTTGCAGGATATTTTCATGAAAATAGCAGTAAAGCCTAAAGATTTGAAACGGCACATCTGTAAATATAATCAGAACTACAGTGCTTACTTTCCACCACAAATAAATACCCCATATCTTCATCTGCCAAAGGAATTATTCTAAACGTGCTGCAGTGCAAACATCGAAAACAAATACAAATGCGCTATGCAAAGTAGGAACAAACGTTATTATCAGTTGTGAAAAGATATGATTACCTGCATCTGTTTAGTTACGCTTGAAAGCACTTGTCCACCAGGAAACCAATTACTGCGGGGGGAAATTGCTACTTGTTGCATAATAATAACCTTTTGCTGCAATACTGAAGAAATGATATTGAAACATGTTAGTTTAATTTATTTATACGTTTTATGATACAATGCGGTAATCAATCAGTAATCATAATCCATAGGGGGAGAAGGAAAAAAAAGAACACTGAAAATGGAATTAGTTCATGTAAATCATTTGCCCTGTACTTTTTAAGTAGTTCTAACATTTTCCTAGTGGGTTTCACAATATATATCTATATTGTGCTAGTAATCATTGTTGTTTGTTCATTCTCTGTCTCTCCAGCTCCTTTGTAAACAGAAAATGCATTTTCAGGTTGGGATACCAGTTTTAGAACACACACTGAAAGTGAGCAGAGAAATGGGTGAAGAAATGTGCAAACTTAATAGGGCTTTTAATAACAACTAAAATAATTAAACTCTCTGTTTTAACCAAAACCTATCCTATACCTGCACTTTGAACCTGGCATCCCAAATGTGTTCCTCTCCTCTCCTCTCCTCTCCTCTCCTCTCCTCTCTCCTCTCCTCTCCTCTCCTCTCCTCTCCTCTCCTCTCCTCTCCTCTCCTCTCCTCTCCTCTCCTCTCAGCAGTCTCTCTCCTCCTCATTGCTTCTCACTGAGACATTTTTACACCATCCTGTGCTCAAGTCTCCCTTTTCCCCCTGTTGTCCCATTTATCTCCCTGTCACCAGTCTCTCTCTCTCTCTCTCTCTCTCTCTCTCTCTCTCTCTCTCTCTCTCTCTCTCTCTCTCTCTCTCTCTCTCTCTCTCTCTCTCTGCCAGCCCCTCAGCTCGGTGCCAAGGCCTATCATACAGTGCCGTTTATAGACTACACTCCACTCTGTCAAACTAGATTATTTATCTTATTTTATTGAAGGGCGTTTATTATATTTCTCATGTCAAAAGGTTTATAGCTTTTTTTATGTATTTTATTTGTATTTTATAGTTCTCGCATATCGCCACTGTCGGGCAGAAACCTTGTATCTCCATACTTCTATTTTTTTCCCCATAAATCAATGACAATGGCCTACTTGTTCCTATAGTTCCTATGTGAGCATTTACAGAAATGTTTCCTTTTTTTTAGAGGCTATATAGTGAAACGTGGTTGGATTACTCGAGGGGTCTTTAACTCCATGCATTTTATGTGACAGCACGCATCTGTAAATTATATATATGTGTGTGTGTGTGTGTGTGTGTGTGTGTGTGTGTGTGTGTGTGTGTGTGTGTGTGTGTGTGTGTGTGTGTGTGTGTGTGTGTGTGTGTGTGTGTGTGAATTATGCAACGGCGAGTCCGTGAACCCTCAGGGGGAGGGGGGGGGGGGGGTCTTAGAGCGCTGCAACGGTGGAACCAGCCAATCACATTAGAGAGGGGTTGGCTCCTCAAGGCCAATGGGGTGGAAAAGGTCTGAAAAGGTCTGCCGGAGATTGAATCGATGTCGGGCTTACGATGTTCTGAAATGATCTCTGACAAATCACAAATGGTTATTCTACGGTTTCAGTCCAGGGCAGAGGTGGGCGGCAACCAGGGGAGTTACTGAGGTTATAGCTAGTGGACAGCGTTGTTTTTGACAGCAAATTTTGATGTAGTTTTAGTCATAGTCTTCTGAATAATATGTCTTTTAGTTTTAGTCATAATTTAGTCACCTGAAAAGTAGTAGTTTTAGTCTAATTTTAGTCGACTAAATATCATAAGATTTTAGGCGACTAAATCTACGGTTGATTTAGTCGACTAAAATGTATTTTGGCGGTGCCTTGATGGCATCGTAATGGCTGATTTTACACTTGGTTGCATGCTCAAAATAGCCGATCTACACACACTCCACTTCGCCCCACCAGCAGTGCACCCCTGGCAGCACATGTACTCGAGTACTGTTACTTGAGTACATTTCTGGAATATTTGTATTTTAGTTTCGGTCTTATGGGAGAGGTGGGACGCATCGCCATGTTGCGATATAGTTGATCCTAGAGAGAGGACATTATGTCCTGTTATTAAACGGTTGTATTTACCAGGTTTTAGATTGGCTGACTTTGTGCTTAAGTTTTTGCCAGAGATACAACAACAACCCCAGTGGCAAATCATTGCAATGTCTTAAGTGACTTGCTTGTAAAAGTGTTATTATAATATGTACTGTTGTTGTGTAGTCTCCAGTGGTAGCTGGAAAATGTAACAAAACTATAAGCTCCAGGCGTGATTATGATTCTAATTGGCAACAGAGCATGGGTGATGAAATGTTAGGCAACAATGACCCGAGAGAGGAAGTCATTCCAGGCAAAATAATATGTATTCTAAGAGTTATGGGTTCTGTCTGCGATTTCTATGCATTTGACCTTGTGATTATGCTTATTTAAGTCGCTCTGGATTAAGAGCATCTGCTGAATGCCTAAATGGTAATAATTATGAATTGTGATTGTGTAGCTAGTGTCGGATCAAAGGTGACATCCACTTGGGCGCAGTAATGGTCTCTGTCCAAGCGCACACTGATTCTCATTATAGTACAGAGACAACTAAACAGTAGTGACCTTACTTCTTAAGGCCCATTCCCACTGGGCCAGATAAACAGATGAAAAAAAAATCTTTCTCCATTCCAGTGGATGTTAAGGTAATGATAAAAAAAGATATCTGGGACCGATATTTTTTATCTGTATCTTACCATCCACTTGAATGGACAAAGATATTTTTTTATCTGTTTATCTTGCCCAGTGGGAATGGGCCTTTAGTCTGGAATCAGACGAATCCGCCAGGTGCAAAAACAAATTTGCCCTTGGCAGGAATTGGGTCTGGCCCCTCCATTTCCTCACCCAAAGAGTTGGGTGACCAATCAGGGCCCAGTATTAGTCTCGTCTGGTCTAACCAATAAGTGTCCAGAGCCACGCCCCTTGGAAAGAAACCTTTCATATAGAAGTACCAGACTCATATCCACACAGTGATATAGTCTGGCTACGCAAGGCTACTTATTTCTGACTTGTGCACATGCACGAGGACGCGCACACCACCACACACACACACACACACACACACACACACACACACACAGACACGCAGTCAAACAGTCACAGTTCAAGAGACACAGTAGGTATAGGCTACCGTAGATGCTCCACTGCTCTTGTATAAGCTCTCCTAAGCCATGAAATGCTGAAACCGGTGGAAAAATTGTGTGTGTGTGTGTGTGTGTGTGTGTGTGTGTGTGTGTGTGTGTGTGTGTGTGTGTGTGTGTGTGTGTGTGTGTGTGTGTGTGTGTGTGTGTGTGTGTGTGTGCTACCAGTGAGTTAACCCATTCAGAACGGGTACACAGCATTGTGTATTATTATTTTATGCTTTAACTATTGAAAAATAGCAGATATACAAGCTCACAGCGCGGCACCGAGTGCCGCGCTGCAAGCTTGTAGATCTGCTATTTTTGAAAAATCATCGTGTGTGCGCGCACGTGTCATTGTGCATGTGTGTGGGGGAGAGAGAAAGGAACGAGACGGCTGCGTACCTGCAAGCTATAGTGAGTATGAAGTATCATTTCACTGCCTTGCGTGGCCCCAACGTTTTGAAAACGTTGAATTTTAATGGCACCCCCGGGCTCATGCATAATGCATGCACGCACCTATAGAGGGCTTGACACCGGTGGCCACTGATGTTCGTCACTCAGGCGTCCAAGAGTCCCGGACCGCCATGTCGACACGCACGCACGTGGCACACGCACTTACGCACGCACGGTTGTGGCTGGTATAGAGGTTTGATGCAGGGATATGTAAGAGGAGAGGAGGCAGAGAGTCAGAGTGACATCGACAGGAGAAGTGTGTGGAGCGATGGAGGGTGAGAGAGAGAGAGAGAGAAAGAGAGAGAGAGAGAGAGAGAGAGAGAGGCGCTGAATGCACCGTGGTTCTTTGTGTGGTCGATTCCATGCGTGATAATATCTTGCAACACACATAACTAAACCTACACAAATGTATGTCTACAAATCATATGTTTGGTTCTCTGACTGCGGTACAGTATATTGTCCTTGTCGGGTGGAAACCTTGTACGTCCAAAACCGTGAAGCTGATCTACAAGCAGTGTGAGGCGTTGTGTGCTTTTAGATCAGCTGTTTTCACTAGGGATGTCACGACTCCCGATCACCTTTTTTTGGTCCCGATCACACATTTTTTTGCTCCCGATTCGATCCCGATACTTCCTGATCTGATCTTTCGGCAATGCATTAAGGAAAAATAAAATAAAAAAATGCTATTATGTTGTCCCTTATGGTTGTTTTTTAATTTAAATAACAGTATCCATTCTATCCAAGCTTTTTTTTTTTTCACTTAGTGCAGCATTGTATCAAAACAAATTAGTGTTTCCCGATCTTTTTCTCCCGATTCCGATCTTTTGAAATCGGCCCCCGATCTCCCCGATTTCCGATCGGGACATCCCTTTACTTTGTGGAAAAAAATTACAAATTTGAAATTTGGAGATACGGTTTCTGCCCGACAGTGACGATATATTGATTTCGGAGTTCTGTTTTGCACATAATTTTTTTTTCACCATATTAAAAGCCTTCAACAGTGGACAGATGGGACGGCAGTGGGCGACCTTGATGGGACCTTGGCTTCTGCTCAGAGCTCATCTGATCCATCAGATTAGACTGTTCAATTAGAAAAGAAAGAAGAACCCATGACGTACATTAACACCTCATTACAAGACGGGCCAGGAGAAAGGCTAAGGTGCCCTCCAGACGTGGTCACCCCCTCCTAGCAATTCATTTTCAATGAGAGGCGGGCGGCTATTTCGGCCGCGCAGCGAAGTTTTGGGGAGGCGAGGAGAGCGGGCGCGGTCGCGTGAAATCCCCTGCGAGCGTGCTCGTTTGTGCATGCGTACGCGGGCGGTGAGAGATGGATTGTGTTCATCTTTGTGAAATACCGCGCGGCGTTTACTCACTGAGCGAGTGTGTTTGTGTCTCACCGCGGTGCGGCCACCGCTGATCCTATAGCAGCAGCCACGACGGCAACCGCGCCTAGTCTGGAGGGCACCTAATTCTGCTTTTTAAAATCTAGAGTAGCCACTTATCTCATAAACCCCCACCTCTTTTCCCAATGTAATGCTAATGCCAATTAGGCCGGCTTTACACTGCCACTAAAATCTAGCCTGAATCAGATCTGAGTCACATCAAAAGTGGAATCCGATTTTTTTTAAATAGTCTAAATCCAGACAGGTCACATTCATGTCACATGAAATCCGATTTCGAAAAACCACAACCAGAGGTAGTTTCAAATCCGATCCATATCGGATCTGAGGACATCTGACTCAGTCTGAAAGCAGCAACCACATCCACCCCATTGAGTTATATGCAGGTCACATGCAAGTCACATCAAACTGGCCAAGCGTCACTTGTGCTGCGCAACCCGAGCACGGAGCCCCGACGTCATTACAGAGCGCGATTATTTACTATTTGATTACAGCGCATATTACAGCACGCTGAGCACATGAGAAAAACAAGAGAGGAGAGAGAAAACACGTGAGCTAAATAGATACAACCAGAGAGAAGAGCGAAACACAAGAGTGAAGAAAAGGAGAGAAAAAGTTTTTGTTGTCGCTTGTCTGTTATGTTGCATTTCCTGAACATGTGATCAACTAGCGTCAACGTTGTGACGTGACGTCATGACGCCGACGTCGTTACGACGGTAACCAAAGCAGATATGTAGACGCAGGGCAGCTTTGGGCTGACGCTGTTAAATGCAAATGTCTTGCAAATGCAGTGTGAAAAGTCGGGCCAAAAGATCAGATTTGAGAACCAAATCGGATTTGGTCTGGATTTGACTGCAGTGTAAAGCCGGCCTTAATTGCCACGCATAGATAATCTTTTGCTTCTTTAATAATCTTAATTATTCATCATAATCGAGACAAAAGTTTGAAAAAAGCGTGATATTGATTTGAAGTCATATGGCCCAGCCCTGACACTCTGGTGCCCTGCGGAGGACTTGAGCCCCTATAGATGGCTTATTGTCAGCCATGCCCTGCTCCCAGACACACACAGTAAAACCTGAGAGGAGAGAGAATGAACAGCTCCACTGGAGCAGTCAGGGGTTCAAGGGCAATAACTCTTTTGCAATGCAATAAAGCAGTGGTTCTCAACCTTTTCAGGCCGGGACCCCCCAAATAATCATATTTTAACTGGGGACCACCCACCCTGACGAGCTCTAAGAGTTGAGGCATTACATTTTGTATATGGTTCTAGTGTGAAAATAGCAGATCTACATGCTAACAACGCCTCACGTTGTTAGCATGTAGATCTGCTATTTTCACAATTTATTCCTCTAATATTTGGCAAATGTTTAAAGGGGAAGACCACCCACTTTCAATATTGAACTATGTCATTAATATACCTTAGAGGAGTTGTGTGGAAATAAAAAAAAAGTTCCCCCTCTTCTGTGTTGCCTAGAACTGGAGGATTGATTTTGGGGTTTGCATTGTAAAAACGGTGTGATGTCATCAAGTTGTGATCTGCAATACAAACCCCAAAATTTTGAAATATTGAAAATGGGTGGTCTTCCCCTTTAATTGCGACCGTAAGGTCGCAGTTTAGTTGCGACCGTAAGGTCGCAGTTTAGTATGAAAACCTCCACCGGCCGTCCGTCGGTCACACGTGCGGTCGACCGCACGTCACACGTGCGGTCGACGTGTGATGAGGTCACGATGAGTCATCTATGCCCAAATATAGATTTCTAGGTCAGATGGCCCATAGAGTTTGTGATGTCAAACCTAGCAACCCAATATAAACAAACCTGATGTCAGACCTGAAGTATCCTTTTATACCCATATATGGAGATACAGAGATCTCCATATATGGGCATATTAGAAAGCCCATATATGGGCATATACGGATGATATCAGGGATATCCATATATGGGCATAAAATGGACAAGGGCTTACAGTTAAGAGATCTCCATATATGGGCATATCAGAAAGCCCATATATGTTAATATACTGATGACATCAGGAATATCCATATATGGGCATAAAAGGGACAAGGACTTACAGTTAAGAGATCTCCATATATGGGCATAAAGGGACAAGGACTGTTACAGTAGATATAGAGATGTCCATATATGGGCATAAATGAACAAGGACTGAAAAACACTGAGATCTCCATATAACCTATGGGAATATAAGGGACGAGGACTGTCAGCTTGTAGACCTATTTTCTAAATATTGTTGTACATTAAAAACTTGAAATGGGTCGTTCTGCATAGTACTTGGGATTTGTTGATGTAAATGTTCACATACAGTGTAATAATTGGTAAAACAAACTTTTGGCCTATTTGTGGAGATAAGCGACCAACGGTCGCTTATCTCCCGATTAGGGAGTCTTACTGGTATGAAAACCTCCACCGGCCGTCCGTCGGTCACAGAGAGAGTGTTTTTTACTGGTGATTCAGTCAGAGTGTATGAAAGGGTGCGCTCGTTTTATTGTCCACGACATTGCAAGCGGCGCGAAGGCCAGCGGACCTTGGTCCTGCTCTTCGCCCCCGAGCGCCGCAGGCGCGAGTGGCCGCGAAGAGCGGGCCAGGGCCGCGCGGCCGGCGGAGCGCCGCGCGAGTTACGAAGCCGTGGTGAATGCAATCGTTATATTTATGCCCAGGCCGTAAGGCCTGGGCAAGCCCACGATAAACGCCCGCGCAGTCCGGTGCGCATTTCCGAACGCACCCTTTCCCCACACTCGTACTGAAACACCAGTAAAAAACACCATCCCGTCGGTCACACGTGCGGTCGACCGCACGTCACACGTGCGGTCGACGTGTGATGAGGTCACGATGAGTCATCTATGCCCAAATATAGATTTCTAGGTCAGATGGCCCATAGAGTTTGTGATGTCAAACCTAGCAACCCAATATAAACAAACCTGATGTCAGACCTGAAGTATCCTTTTATACCCATATATGGAGATACAGAGATCTCCATATATGGGCATATTAGAAAGCCCATATATGGGCATATACGGATGACATCAGGGATATCCATATATGGGCATAAAAGGGACAAGGGCTTACAGTTAAGAGATCTCCATATATGGGCATATCAGAAAGCCCATATATGTTCATATACTGATGACATCAGGAATATCCATATATGGGCATAAAAGGGACAAGGACTTACAGTTAAGAGATCTCCATATATGGGCATAAAGGGACAAGGACTGTTACAGTAGATATAGAGATGTCCATATATGGGCATAAATGAACAAGGACTGACAAACACTGAGATCTCCATATAACCTATGGGAATATAAGGGACGAGGACTGTCAGCTTGTAGACCTATTCTCTAAATATTGTTGTACATTAAAAACTTGAAATGGGTCGTTCTGCATAGTACTTGGGATTTGTTGATGTAAATGTTCACATAGAGTGTAATAATTGGTAAAACAAACTTTTGGCCTATTTGTGGAGATAAGCGACCAACGGTCGCTTATCTCCCGATTAGGGAGTCTTACTGGTATGAAAACCTCCACCGGCCGTCCGTCGGTCACACGTGCGGTCGACCGCACGTCACACGTGCGGTCGACGTGTGATGAGGTCACGATGAGTCATCTATGCCCAAATATAGATTTCTAGGTCAGATGGCCCATAGAGTTTGTGATGTCAAACCTAGCAACCCAATATAAACAAACCTGATGTCAGACCTGAAGTATCCTTTTATACCCATATATGGAGATACAGAGATCTCCATATATGGGCATATTAGAAAGCCCATATATGGGCATATACGGATGACATCAGGGATATCCATATATGGGCATAAAAGGGACAAGGGCTTACAGTTAAGAGATCTCCATATATGGGCATATCAGAAAGCCCATATATGTTCATATACTGATGACATCAGGAATATCCATATATGGGCATAAAAGGGACAAGGACTTACAGTTAAGAGATCTCCATATATGGGCATAAAGGGACAAGGACTGTTACAGTAGATATAGAGATGTCCATATATGGGCATAAATGAACAAGGACTGACAAACACTGAGATCTCCATATAACCTATGGGAATATAAGGGACGAGGACTGTCAGCTTGTAGACCTATTTTCTAAATATTGTTGTACATTAAAAACTTGAAATGGGTCGTTCTGCATAGTACTTGGGATTTGTTGATGTAAATGTTCACATAGAGTGTAATAATTGGTAAAACAAACTTTTGGCCTATTTGTGGAGATAAGCGACCAACGGTCGCTTATCTCCCGATTAGGGAGTCTTACTGGTTTATCATGTTAGAGGTATTCAAAAGTCCTTTAATTGTCACTTTAGACATATGCAGATACCCTCTATCTATACACTGCAGTATGTTGGTCTGCTTACTGTTGAGTGAAAACAAGAATGTTAACAGTAAGCTAAACATCTGGGGACCCCCCAAAATAATCTGGGGACCTCTCTGGGGGTCCCGACCCGCAGGTTGAGAACCACTGCAATAAATTACTTGTTTTTTTACGCCCGTCCTCCTCTTTTAACTTTTTTGAGTGCTCGGATCTCTCCTCTTCTTTCAAGTTTTATCCCACTGATCTCAGAAGCACCTGCCATACGTTTTTGGAGCTGTGTGGAACACAAGCTACCCTATACGTGGCCGTGTGTGTAGGTATGTGGGTATGTGGGTGGGTCTGTGGGTCTGTATGTAGCCTGTATGTAGTAACCCTGGGTGACCAGAGAGGTGCTGTTGAGTCTAGCCTGCCCTGAGCATCAACTGCAATACACACACACACACACACACACACACACACACACACACACACACACACACACACACACACACACACACACACACACACACACACACACACAGCTCCACTTCGAACAGAGGTTCGATTTTTTTTTTTTTTTTAACTTTGCTGCCACCTCCTTTGAGCACCTAGTTTGCCTTTGTTTTGACAATTCAGGTATAGGAGAGGTGAGTGGTGGCCAATCACTTGAACTTCCCCACCCAGATTTTTTCTTAATAACTGCCGGTCCGGGGACTTGCACCGGCAACCCTCTGGCAACAAGCACGGTCGCCTAACATTTAAGCAAACGCCCAGCAGCCCAAATGTTAATATGGCTGTGTTATAATTGGCTGTAAAGCAGCAGAACCCCCTTTTTTTGCAGAGGATAATCAGGTCACACCAGCCACTAAATGTAAAGTGACAGTAAAGGTATGTCTATTACAGCATGACGGGTACAAAAGCCTGGAGCAGGGTACAGTATAGCTCTGCTACTTCCAGATGCTTTGAATGCATGACACTGTACATTAAATATGTATGTGATGCTTGTTAGATAAAGTCAGCTCGACTGACGACACGCTCCTTTAGTCCGCGCAGCCCGCTCGTTATCGCAGCGGTGAATTTCTCTTCTTTTTGGCAGGCAACGCAAAGTGGCCGACTCCATGGTGTGTGTGTGTGTGTGTGTGTGTGCCTCTGTCCTACTTTCTATCTTGTCAGCAGGGCGTCACAAGGGGGGGAAACGTGGGACTGAGTTACTAGGGCCCAAGGTGGAGGGGCCTTCATTATTTTATACTTTGGCTATTGAAAAAATAGATATACAAGCTCCGAGTACCGAGCTGCAAGCTTGTAGATCTGCTATTTTTTAAAAGTCCTGAAAATGTGTGCAAGTCTTTGAATGTATATTTTTTAAGGGAACATTTGTAACTCAAATACATATAATTTTGGGGGTTCTTCACATGAAAAAGTTTGAGCACCACTGACAAACATAGGTTTTTCAAAAAACCTTAGAAGGATTTGAAATATTCAAATCTGCTGTTTTTCAATAGTTAAAGCACAAAATAATTGTTCGGGGGCCCGCAGTGAATCCTTGTACCCAGGGCCCAGAATGTGGTGCGACTCCCCTGCTTGTCAACGCGTTGTGTGCAGAATGTGTGTATACAGAATGATAACATTATGCACACAGTGAATTATCTCTGTCCTGTGGAAACCTCTCATGTCCAAAACTGTTACTTTCCAGGATTCAGATCGAATCTCTGGCCGTTTGGAACTAGAGGGCCTTAATTGCGTCGTCAGCCAGGCTGTTTAACAACCCATTTAGAACGGGTACACATTATTGTGTATCATTATTTTATGCTTTAACTATTGAAAAATAGCAGACATACAAGCTCACAGTGCGGCACCGAGTGCCGCGCTGCGAGCTTGTAGATCTGCTATTTTTGAAAAATCATGAAAATTAAAATTTGGACCTGATTCTAAAAGTGTCTTTTTAGAAGAATAGAATAGAAGATTTTTTGACAAACCCATGTTTCTATGTCAGCAATCTGGCCAGCCATCGTCAAAGAAAAGGTCCTTTTCACTTAACTGGAAATCAGTTAGTCTGTTCTTGAGAGACTACTATGTCAGTGGTTCTCAAACCTTTTCATGTGAAGGACCCCCAAACTGATATTTATTTGGCCACGGACACCCATCTCAAAATATCTGGTTCCAGGGACCCCCCAGAAGCAAAATTTGAGTTACGAAGGTTCGCTTAAAAAATACATATATTCAAAGATTTGCACACATTTTCACAACTTTTTTCAAAATAGCAGATCTACAAGCTTGCAGCGGGGCACGCACTCTGTGCTGCGCTGTGAGCTTGTATATCTGCTATTTTTCACTGGTTAAAGCATTCAATAATTCTAGGCCTAAATGGGTTAAAAAACACTTTGGTGGACAGTGGATGCGTATCTTGGCCTGGAATATTTTGTGTTCGAAATAGTGCCTATCCACCTGTTTCCGTGATAATTTACCGTAGAATTATTTGTGGACACCTCCGGAGAACAGCAGACATACAAGCTCACGTCGCGTCGCAGATGCAACCGTTGTGAGCTTGTAGGTCACTCCGGAAATGCCACTCTCCTTCTGCGCAATGCATGATGGGACGCTGGAAAGTTGTGGATAAATCACGACCACAGTTAGCCGATGAAAGTTTAATAAAGCAGGTTCAGACCTAACTCTTACAGGGACGCCACAGATATCCCATTCGAGCGAGAAGAACATTGTCAGCGGAAAAAACGTAATCAACCAGAACATGGCTCTATAGGCGGGCGGCCTTGACTGGTTGAGAAGGAAAGAGACACACACACGCACGCACGCACACACACACACACACACACTGTATGTGTGCATGCAGGGGCGTCACACCAAATTCTGGGCCCTGGGTACAAGGATTCACTGCGGGCCCCCCATGAATGTTAACTATTGAAAAATAGCAGATATACAAGCTCACAGCGCGGCACCGAGTGCCGCGCTGCAAGCTTGTATATCTGCTATTTTTGAAAAATCGTGAAAATGTGTGCAAGAAACCTATGTCAAGGACCCCCAAGATGATATGTATTTGGCCACGGACCCTGATCTCAAAATATTTCGTTCCAGGGACCCCCCAGAAGCAAAATTTGAATTACAAATGTTCGCTTAAAAAAATACATATATTCAAAGATTTGCACACATTTTCACGACTTTTCAAAAATAGCAGATCTACAAGCTCGCAGCGCGGCACTTGGTGCCGCGCTGTGAGCTTGTATATCTGCTATTTTTTCAATAGATAAAGTTACTAGGGCCCCTCCACCTTGGGCCCCAGTAACGCAGTCCCACTTTCCTACCCCTTGTGACGCCCCTGTGTGCGTGCTCGCACACCAACAGCAATAATAACCGAAGCCATAACCCATGGAAACGCGGGATCTCCGGGGCCTGGAGGTGTGTCTGTAATCAGGGTCCATGGAAGCCTGTGAGATGAGACGGGTAGGCGAGGGAGAGTCATCTGTCATGAGTCATGACATGTTCCATCTGCTGCACCATCAGGCTCTCTCTCTTTCTCTCTCTCTCTCTCCGATAACCTCGGTCAGAGCACAATTGCCACGGCCACACGTGTGAGAAGAATGGCCATCTGCCTGCCGAGGCTGAAATTCCTATCTTGTAGAGCCACTGCTATAATTGCAGTGGCTCTCAAACCAACACTGGGTCTATAGAGATGAAGATATACTTCATTCCGATCCTTGAAAAAAAAGAAAGAAAAAAAAAAACACTTTCGCTACTCACCAAAACAGACGGTTGTAAGATGTTGAAAGCCTACTTACCATAGTGAGGTGGGGGGGGGCTCAGAGTGATGACCCTAAAGCTGTCTTTGTTTTGGTGAGTAGCTAAACTGTATTTTAATGTTTTTACTACAGACAAGGGTGCCATGGCATTGGTCCGAAGGTTCATTAGTCCGAAGGTTCATTATTCCGAATCTGTTAAGAATACTATGCCTAACTCTAACCCTAACCATAAACCTAACCTCAGTAACCCTAACAAATTTCAGACTAATGAACCTTCGGACTAATGAACCTTCGGACTTATGGGCAGTCCCCCAGACAAGAGGGTGCGTATAGCTTTCCTGCGGGCGTAAGGGATCATCAGTACCATAGCGTTAAGGAGAACTTCTAACGCTATGGACCAGAGCTAACAGCATCTCCAACCATTCATTACACACAGCGGATGGGCGTGCACAGATCGTGCACAGATCAGACAGTGTGTGTGTGTGTGTGTGTGTGTGTGTGTGTGTGTGTGTGTGTGTGTGTGTGTGTGTGTGTGTGTGTGTGTGTGTGTGTGTGTGTGTGTGTGTGTGGGTGTGTGTGTGTGTGTGTGTGTGTGTATGTGTGTGTATGTGTGCCTGACGGCTGCTAATTTAAGCCGCCACACACCTGCCGTGAGTCAAAGTAATTAGACTGTGTGCCGGGCGGTTGGGTGACTGTCGGGAGGAGGGGGGGGTTCGTCCTATTTGACACTCGCCGGGTCCCTGCCAAATACCAGCCTCGCACCGGCTCGCACTTTAATTTATAATCCTAAACAGGTGCGCCGACGGCGGGCTATGAAATTGGCGTGAAGCAATTGTGAATAATAATGTGCCGGCGGCTTTCTGAACGATGCAGAGGTAAAGAAGACCTTCATGGTTCCTTTATGGAAAGAAAGGCCTGTAATTATAGACCTGTTATTGGCCAGGGGTGACACATTAACTGAAGTATGTTTACTACATTTTCTTGCCCCCAACCCCCCCCCCCCCCCCCCCCTTTTTTTTTTTGCATGTGCAAATAATGTTATTTTGTCCACTCTGTATTGGTAGAGTATGTTGATACCATGTAACTTATACAATTGGGGTGGTTGTATTTGGTCTCCCTCCCTCCTCATTTCTCCTTTGGTTGGAGGCGGCCTTTGACCCCTTTCTGCTGCTGCTTTTCTGCCATGTAACGTGTGTGTCACTTTGGAGATTTTATAGGTTTTTGCTGTGTGTCATGGATGACCTGGTGTTGTTTCAGTGGCGTCAGTTCAGCAAAAGCAAGGGTATGGCAAAGATGGGAGTCCTCATGGAAAAGAGGCATTACATTTTGTATAACACGGTTCTATTGTGAAAATAGCAGATCTACATGCTCACAACGCCTCGCAGCGCAAGGCGTTGTGAGCATGTAGATCGGCTATTTTCACAATGTCTAAAAAAACTAGTTTTGTCAGTTTTTTACACAGGTTTCTACGGTTTCTTGGGCTGGATATGGCAGCCTGGAATGGTTGTTCAAGTGCAGCTAAACTTAGCATGTTAGTAAATGTGCCACAATTAACAATAATGCATAGCTCCTGTGCAGCTGACCTGCGGAACCTGGGATTATAACATTTTTTCAAAGCTGGGGAGAAAAGTGTGGAAAATATAATTATAATACCTTGTTAAAGTGACCATTTTGTAAAATTTTTGCATTGGTAGTAATTTTACTGTAATTTAACAACATAATAACCAGCACAGATAGACAAAGAGACATTCATGGATTTATATTTAAAAGTAACTTTTATTTCCACCCCTGGACCCAGGGTATGGCAGCTGCATACCCTTGCCATACCCAATTGACGCCCCTGCGTTATTTGTTCTGTAGTGAGTGCTAAGCAGCGGTCTGAAATTGTATTCTGCCTCTTGGCTATGGCTCCCACAGGAGACTAGGTTAAATGAATACATTTGTATGACACAATTTTTTACCTGAAAGTGAAAATTCTATTTCTTCTGTTGAGCAAGCATGGACAATCACTTGTCTGGGTTCACATCTGGGGTAGAACAGGAAAGTTACATTACATTACATCATTTTGTGTAACTTTGACTTTACTTGAGTAGCCTACAGCCGTGGTTCTCAACCTTTTCAGGCCGAGACCCCCAAAATAATCATATTTTAACTGGGGACCCCCCCCCCCCCACCCCCCCCACCCTGACGAGCGCTAAGAGTTGAGGCATTACATTTTGTATAACACGGTTCTATTGCTCACAGCGCAAGGCGTTGTGAGCATGTAGATTGGCTATTTTCACAATGTCTGCCTCTAATATTTGACAATTTGGCCAATGTTTAATTTGTCATTTTAGAGGTAAAAGTCCTCAAATTGTCACTTTGAAATGTGCAGATACCCTCTATACACTTAAAACTTTATGTTGGTTTGTTTACTGTTGAGTGAGAAAACAATGTTGCACATTAAGTTAATCCTCTGGGGACCACCCAACGTAATTTGAGGACCCCCCTGGGGGTCCCGACCCACAGGTTGAGAACCACTGGCCTACTGTACTACTGTATGGCATTCCTGCATATCAGAAGCATATAGACCTATGTTATTCCACTCCACTATTACCAAGACATTTTGCTAACAAATTACTTTGCAGATTTAGATTACAGTATTATTACAAAACATGAATAAACCAATTTACCCAATTTCACAATGTGTCTATTCAGCTGATCTACAAAGAAGCTTGTGAAACGGGATATGCAACTCATTATGCAAACTAAAGTGCATTATGGGTACAATAATCTCACATGCTATAATAGGTCTGCTGTTGTGCTGAATCAGGCCTAAGGGTCCTGGTTTAGTGAAAGGTCCTGTGGGGACCAACAATGGAAATGAGCCTCTAGCTAAATCCAGCATGTTTACATGAGATCATGTTCACTTGATTGAATTCACGTTTGTGTGTTGAATGTTCATTAATGTGCCTTGTCCCGACAAAGGCCATGGTTACACGGAGCTGGACTTTTCATATATCCCGGTTTTTCAGATATCCACATAGAAAAATATCTAGGTCCACACAACAAAGATATCTAGGTCTAACAAGCACACACACAGTAAAGTCTTCAGAGATATCCGGGTTCCCTGTCTACACGGATCCAGTGAATCGGATATTTTTCAATCTCTCCACTTATTTATCTGGTTTAAAAAATATCCAGCTTCGCAGCCGAAATATCCAGCTTCATGTGGCTGCAAGCCCCAACAGCACAAAAAAATGTCTAGCTTCAGAAATATCCAGCTCCGTGTAGCCATGGCCTAAATAAGCAAATGAAAGTAAAGTGTGGGTGTTTAAAAAGATAGTGGAACCTAAACCCCCTAGTTCAGTGGTTCTCAACCTGTGGGTCGGGACCCCCAGGGGGGGTCCCCAAATTATTTTGGGGGGTCCCCAGATGATTAACTTAATGTGCAACATTGTTTTCTCACCCAACAGTAAACAAACCAACATAAAGTTTAAGTGTATAGATAGAGGGTATATGCACATTTCTAAAGTGACAATTTAAGGACTTTTTAATACTTCTAAAATGACAAAACAAACTTTGGCCAAATTGTCAAATATTAGAGGCAGAAATTGTATAGCCGATCTACATGCTCACAGATCTACATGCTCACGACGCCTCGCGTTGCGAGGCGTTGTGAGCATGTAGATCTGCTATTTTCACAATAGAACCGTGTTAGTGCTCGTCAGGGTGGGGGGGTCCCCGACTCCCCGGTTAAAATATGATTATTTTGAGGGTCGCGGCCTGAAAAGGTTGAGAACCACTGATCTAGTTTAGGTGCTTGTCTGGAGATGAAATGAGTGCAGAGCTGGCTCACAGAGACTTTCGTAGAGAGTAGTCCACTGGTGGCTTATACGCACGCACGCACGCACGCACGCACGCACGCACGCACGCACGCACGCACGCACACACACACACACACACACACACACACACACACACACACATTCCTGCAGTAGCTGACAGAGGCATTGTGGTGGTTGCTTGTAGGCTGATCAGTATGTCTGGCCTGGCTAAAACTCTGGACAGCTTAGATCCCCCAAACATTTATTCTGATTTTATTTATTTACATTTTCTTCTTTTTACTATTTAATCATCACTTTTCTATCTTAATTATGAAGACAGGAAGAGCACAGCGACGCGGCACGCTAACCACCTCAGGTAAGTCCCTGACACCCTGACAACCAAGACAGTGTTAATTCGGGCGGCACATTTTGATTTAGTTTTGGTCACCTGTAAAGTTGTAGTTTTAGTCGCACGATTTTAGTAGACTAAAATCTACAGTTGATTTTGTTGTAAAAGATATATATTTTGGCATGCTTGATGGCGTTGTAATGGCTGATTTCCCATTTGTTTGCCTCCTGAAAATATACGATCCACAAGACATTTTTGTCTAGTTTTTATTTCACAAAATTGTCAATATATTTAGTCATAGTTTTTCATCATAGCTTAGTTTTTATTTAGTTTTCGCCAGTGAAAAAAGTTAGTCGTCGAACATTGTTTTGTCACAGTTTTAGTCGACGAAATTAACACTGCAACCAGACAGTGTATGATTCTGTGAGCATGTCGTAGGCGCTGTTATCCAGTGACTTACAATATGCAAGGCAAACACGTATACTTCACATGCAGAGAGACAGTGTAGTGCCTCAGTAAACAAGGATACCAGCATCTGTCTATATCACACAATCTAAATGTAAACATTGTTATTCATTGTGTTCTTTAACGCCCTGTTGTACAAAGAAGAATGTAGGGCTTAAGTCATTAAGAAAACGTGGAAGGATCTCATGACGGTTTCAGCCCGACAACATATAATGATCGTATAAATATCTCATCCTCCATTAAGCAGCATGCACTTGATAACAAACACAGTATACATTAGTCCTCATCATAACCCCTGTAGTAATTGTTATCTTATTTACCAGCTGGCCGCTCTTGCAGCGCAAATAATAGCCTATCGTAGTTGTCAGACGTGGAAACCTTGTATGTCCAAAGCCGTTCGTTTTGTATTTATCATTTTAAGAATGATTTAAAATAGTGAAAACAGCCGATCTACAAGCACACAAGCACGCATCGCGAGGCGTTGTGAGCTTGTAGATCGGCTTGAGGTTTTTGCCCGACAGTGACGACATAATACATAATGTCCTTCCTATTAATTGCAGGATTGGTATCTGTTTTAACAGCTATGCCACTGGCTTTTTGCTAATCGTCCCATAATTAGTAGCCTTAAAAAAAATTATATAGGATAGACCTTTATCTGTGCCTCAAGGGAAATGTGGCTGCCTTGGAGTTATAGCCACAGCGTCGTCGTATAATGATTGCAAATGGGAGTGAGTCTGCCGTTCTAATTGCATTTGTAAGTGTACTTAAAGGCACAGTATGTAACTTTTCACTGTGTTTACACAACAATACAATAAAACAATAGTAATAAATACTCATACTCAAATAGCTGAACCTGTGGGCCTTGCCAAAAATGTCAAGGGGCCAGTTGATAAAATGACAACATTAAAGATACTTGATAACTTGTGTCTTTCATTGGCGCCTTATATTGTTGATCTTAAAGGAGTAGTTCACCACTTTTCAACCTATTTTCATATAATAGGTCCTCACTAATGTTCATAATAAAATAGCGCAATTTTTTTCTACTTGGTCCAAGTCTCCTAGGAGAGCTGTGGGAAGTTCAGAATCCATCGTCTTGTGACATCATCATTTCCCCCCCAAAAAATGCAATCAATATTTTTGAAAACAATATTTAGATTGTTATTATCGCGAGAACAATGGATTCCACTTTAACATTGCAACTTGTCAGGAATAGAAAGCCTGCAGTTTCTATTAGCTTGGATTCCCAATCGATGATGTCACAAGGGGGTAAGGTATTTTTAGTGAGGACCAATTATATGAAGATAGGTTGAAAAGTGGTGAAGTCCTACTTTAAGCATCCGTCCATTTTGTGTTAAAGTGCAGCACTTTTGCCTTCCTGGATGATTATTCATGATATTCATAATATTAATGTAACTAAAGATAAGATAATAACTTTGGAACTCCTGGCTCACTGCCCTCCACATTGTCCTATGTAACATTGGGGTCTTGAGCTTGAGTGTTGTTAGTAGGGATGGGGCTCGTTAATGTTTATTGATAATGAGCATCTTATCAATCCTGCTTATTGAGCCGGGTTTTTATCCGGCCCACTATTGAGCGTTTTCTGATATTTTGTGGAAAGATGTGAGATGACAAATTCTGAACAGAACTGGTATCTTTTTTATTGGCCAGTTGTTGTGACTGTGAGTTTGTGGCTGACCACCATCTATGAAGATGACGATTGACAAAAGTAACAAATATTATCTTTAAATATCATTAAAATAATCATTCATTAATGTGCAATAAGTGTTAAATGGTTTATATTATGAATAGTACTGTAATCATGTATTGATGGCCTCTTGTCTTGATTGTTTAAACATGACATCATGGGCCGCTATGCTCGATAACAAGCTTGATGAGCCCAAAGCTTATTGATACCGGGTACTCAATACATCTGTTATCGGGTTATCAAGCTACCCTTGTTTAGGGCTCCATCCCTAGTTGTTAGCGCCACTGTCGCACCGCAGTGCATCTACGTATAGGTGGTGCACCTCTTGCCTTTCCTGGCTCTGCCCTGGGTTGGCTCTCATGTCAGTTTGCTTGCCTCTACTGTAGTTCCGGGTTAGCCTATCAGACTCTACGCTGGGGCTTGAGTCTGAAGTTGTCTCCATTCTATTTGATTGAAAAGGGGAGGGGATTTAAAATTTGAAATTCCCAATCACAAGAGATCTGGTGGGAGGGGTTGTGTTTGACTTTTGCACACAAAACATTCCCTCCTCCCCCTCCCCTCTATGACATGCACCAAACAGGTCATTGTCTTTGATGTTTCATTGATTAGAGAGAATCACTAACGAGCTATCGACACTTGTAGTTGCAGCTCTTCTGAAGATCAAAGGAGGCAATTAAGAACGCTGGTGAGCCACCCCTCCCTCCACTGTTTCTGTTGATTTTCAAAAGTTAGACGCACCCCTCCTCCGTATTGCATTGATTTCATTGGTCGGTAGGCCAAGATACCGTATCAAGAGACGCGTCATATGACACATCCAGACCAAGAGATGCAGTTCACTCAGAGAGTGGTCGGGTCTATTGGCTGGAGCCAGGCTAGTTCCGGGTGCCTGACCCAGTGCCAACCCCCTTGCAAAGTTACATTTAAAGGATAATTTCGGCCTAGAAGGCTATCTCCCCTAAAGAATGGTCCTGGCGTTATTTTTTCAAAAGATGCGATATAGTTCATTTTGGGTCCATCTGCCCTACCCGACCAGGGCTTCAGACAGAAGTGATTGGTTGAATTATAAATATGCTTATTTCTCTTGCTCGAACGTCCATTCTTTCCGCTACATTTCCACCATAGATAATCCCACTGAGGGACGTGCAGAGAATGTTAGAGAGTCAGGGGCTGACATTTCTAAAAGGGCCTTTTGGTGAAAATATCGAAAATAGACGACCTCCAAGCTCACAACGTGTCGCGCTGAAACGCGTTGTGAGCTTGGAGGTCGGCTATTTTCAGTACTTGATACCACACTAAACTAAGCATACAAATACTGGAGATGTGGCGTAACGGCATGGATTTCTACACATAGAGGGCAATTCTTTCAACATAAGATGCTGCATTCAAGTTCAGGAGAGTTTGGACAAGGCTTCTCTTGAATTCTGCCTTCAGGTATGGCATGGAAAGAGGGCATTTGCATTTCTTTCACCATAGTAAAAAACTGCATTCATGGTCTGGAGAGGGCACTTTTTACAGACTGTTAAAAGGGCCCTGCCCTTTTTAACAGTCAGCTCAAGCCCCCTTTGATAACAGCTCAAGCCCCCTTTGATGTCTATGTGTGCACAACTGCACATGCCTGATCCCACTAGTCAGTAAACAATGTCTATTCCCGCTGGGCGCAGCCATTATTGTCCTGAAGCCGTGAACTTTGAACTCATGTTGAAATCTTGTCTCTCGCGGGACAGCATTGGTTGAGCGCTCATTCGGAAGTCCCCGGAATTCTCCTTTAACTTTCACTCAGTTGCTTTTTACACCACTGCCTGGGAATGCTGTTGTTTAGGGCAGTAGCATTCTCTCATTAATCCCTTTGTTTACTACAACACGCATTATGTAATATATTCCAATTTTATAGTCATGTATTCTTTATGGCTGGATGAATAAATCACATTAAGAGTACAGAATGCGATCATCTCATAGGTGTCAGCACAATAATTGAATAGTGTTCCATTGTTTTGTACCGCACTCGTTGATCATAATGTGATCAGTCACGTCCAAGGATTGCAAATCTCATGCATGGGGCCATTTTTCTTCCCAGATTGTATCCTGGGGACGAGATAAGAGAACATTATTGTCCTTTATATTTGCATAAAATGGAAATTCTGCCTTCGGGACTCGGAGGCAACGCAGTGGTGAAAACAGACAAACAAAAACAGTTGGATAAAACACATAAAATACATGAAATCGTAGAGAAATCCTCGTACCTCTCCATATTTATAAGTGTTTTGTTTGTAAATTAAAGCCCTTCATCATACCGACTAAACCTTTATTGAGTTTGGTCGGTTTTGTCTTGATTGAATGTGGATTTTCAGTATTTTAATGCTGTTATGAGCAGGGACGTGCTGGGCCCCTGATTCAGCCGGGAAAAAGAGTTGGAGAGGCCCTCGTTGCTGCTACTTGCCATTTCAGATCATTACAAGTGACGAGCCAGTGGGCCAATTACATGAGTTATATTTCATCGTTGTCGGGTGGAAACCTTGTATGTCCAAAACCGTTTATTTTAAAAAATGATTTAAACTAGTGAAAACAGCCGATCTACAAGCACACAACGCCTCGCGGTGCGAGGCGTCGTGTGCTTGTAGATCTGCTGTTTTCACTACTTTTGTGCAACGGTCTTGTATGATGAAGCAGGGCAATTTGCTTTGCGAAAAATTACAAATTTGAAACTTGAAGATACGAGGTTTCTGCCCGACAGTGACGATTTACTTTGTTGGCCGCCCAGCCCCCAAAATGGAACGAATGCCGTACATTTTATTTGTATTTTTTTCCTAATGGCCGGCCAGGACCGGCCGGGAATGAACCGGCCGTTCGGGAGTTGTCGCTTTTTTCCCAATGACCAGCACGTCCCTGGTTATGACCCTGGCCTATAGGCATATACCAGAGCCACAACAAAAAACAAGGGAGACGCAGTTGAAAAGCCCAAATGAATAATTTAATGAATTCGGCCGCTTGGGAAATCTGAAGGTTCCCGGTTCAATCCCCCATCCAGGCTCCCCCTGAGTTAAAGGAGTAGTTCACCCCCAAAATGACTTTTTTTTTCTATTGATTACACATGCCATGGAGACTTGAGTTAAATAATATTTTTAGTTTTTTGTCACATTCCTAAGACAATATGTTGCTTTCAATAAATGTACCCCGGAAACAATGGGGTTAAATTTACTACAATACAATTTTTGTCTTAAAAATATTATTGAACTCAAGTCTCCATGCCGTGAGTAATCAATAGAAAAAAAATCATTTTGGGGGTGAACTACTCCTTTAATGTCGAAGTGTCCTTGAGCAAGACACTGAACCCCCAACTTCTCGTGAGGAGTTAGTGCCTTGCATGGTTTCCTCCGACATTGGCGTGTATGTGTGTACCTGTATGTTGTGTGAATGGCTGAACGTAGCGCACATTGTAAAGCTCTTCGGATGAAGGCGTTTCAGAAATGCACCATTTATTTGACCATTAAAATTCCATTTCAGTAGCAGTATAGCAGCAGTGTTCATGGGCTGGGGCTCGTATTTGGTAATGTCCTTTGTTCAAAAGCTCTGTGCTGAGGGCACAAATGCTTTCTTTCTAACCCTTAGGGGTCTTTTTTAGTTACCAAGGGACCCCTGCCAGAAGCACACAGTATTGCATGGTATCATTTGAAGCAGCGATTCCCACCCTTTTTCCACTTCAAAGACCCCAGTTTGATATGCATTATAGGCCACGTACGGACCCCCATTTCATACAATATTTTTGCGACCATCAGGTCGCAGTTACTATCAAAACCTCCACCGGCTGTCAGTCAGTCTCTCTGTCTGTCTGTCACACGTCACGTCACATCATGTCACACTTTTCCCTACTTAGTTATATCTCTGCCACCGTTGCCCCTATCCGTGCCAAACTTTGCACACACACACACACTCCTTGGCTGCCAAACCACAACCTCCATCCCCCATTCCTCACATGGCCCTCTTCTAGCGCCACCATGAGGCCAATTCTTGCAAAACACATTTTTGGACACTGCTCCTACAGATTTTGCCCTAAAATCACGCAAAGCAGTACACAGTATCTCTAAAGTCATGTCATCAACATGGATCTGTCCCATTTCCAATATTCCCTCCCGATTGGCTACCATTGCCTTCTAAAGTTTGTGTATGCGACCTGACGGTTGCTTATCTCCCGATTAGGGAGTCTTACTGGTAATCCCTGGGTCTACAACGTAAAATCCTCAGTCGTTATATTTAACTCAGAGAGTATAAAAATGGAACCAAATGGACCCGTAAACGGTACAGTCCCGTAAGGGTCCGTTTTTAGTACAGTGGTACGAATTATGCTAAAAAGGATAACGCAAAAATCCCTAAGGACCTGTTTCCATTGTGGTCCTGTGTATTCAATTAATCAGGCAGGACATTTAAATACATTTCTGTTGTCAAGTTTTGAAGACTTTTCTAGGACTAGTTGCAAATTGCAGACACCTGTCCTTTTCTTTTATGGCATTGTGAATCACAGATTAAGGGTTATGGGGTTAATTCCGTTTTTATCCAAGTCCATCCTGGTTCAGACTGAATGGATGTCTTTTCCAAAGCCTTCTACTCTGGGTTCATGTCAGTACAAATCATTCTATCTGAGCACTTTTCCTTTTCTTTTTAGCCTTTTTCTCCCCAAGGTATAGTCGACTTCTTATATATATGCCAATTCATTCCTCTCCACACACACATTTCTGTGTGGTGTAGTCACTGCTGTTGGCTCACCTGCCAGCGAGGAGCCCCCACCGGGAGGACATGGCACATTTCACCCAGGTTTTTTCATCTCACTCACGTCACTGTGTCTGCTGACCTCTCGCAGTAACAAATTAACAGAAAATAAACAAAAATAAAAATAAAGTGAGTAGATCATCTCATCTGTCTGTCTCTCTCATGCTGGTTTACGTCACGTCACAAGGCTTTCACGTAACGTTGTGGGAGCAGAGCTTGTAGCTCCAATAAAACGCTTGCTGTGCAGTTATCAGGTGCAAACGTCTTCTCTTTACTAGGCTATTATTTATTTTGTCTTGCACTTGCATGAGCGACTACGAGAAGATGTGCAGCATATCTTGATGCATGAACATCTGCCGTCATAGTTCTCCATCTATTCATTGCTTTTAAAAAATGGCACTGTTGAATAGGATAACTATTTAATGTGCAGCACTGAAAGGCTTGCATTGTAAACCTATAGTGTTCTATTTATTTGGTCATGTCAGAGCCCTGGTCATGTTTATAGGCCTATTAAAAAAAGGCAACATATCCAGGTCCTCCCCTGAAGCCCCAAAGACACCCGAAAATGACGTAATAAAGGAAGCCCGTTTTAGTCGACTTTATACCCAAAAATACCCATTTTAGCCGACTTTATAACTGGAAATATCCAAGCAGTGATCACCCCATGATGTGCACTGCAATGTGGTTTCAAATGCACTACATTGCAGGCGCTTTTTGAGAGTGAAAAAATAACAAGACACGTGTGACATGTGTGATCTGGGCAGCTTGCACCAGGAAATGTGCCAAGCTCAATAGGGAACAAAGGTAGAACTCGGCAGGGGAACATAGAACTTGGGGAACATGCTCATAGTCAAGGACCCAGTCCCTGATAATCGGTGATGTGATGTTCTGCCGTACTTTTTATTTATGTTTTATCTATTAGTTTGGTCATTAATTAAGGTCCACAGAAAGAGAGGCCTGCTCTGCCGGAAACATCGCGAAAAAAAATTATGGCCATTTGTATATTCACTGTCCCATCGACTTCACTATACAGGAAAAGAATACAAAAAATAAATGTGCTTTAAGTAGCATGTGAGGGGTCAAACTAGGGGTTCTTCATGTTCTGAATCCATTGCAAGCATTTGTTTTGCATGAAAAACATTCCTTGGGCAAAATGTTGGCCCCCCAAAAATTATGAGTCATCAAAAAATCTTCACTTTTCACAGTTTTTGGGGGCCGATATGTTGCCCTAGGAATGTTTTTCATGCAAAAAAAATGCTTGCAATGGATTCAGAATCATGAAGAACCCCTAGTTTGACCCCTCACATGCTACTTAAAGCACATTTATTTTCTTTTTTAAATATTTTTCTTTTCCTGTATAGTGAAGTCGATGGGACAGTGAATATACAAATGGCCATAACTTTTTTTCGCGATGTTTCCGGCAGAGCAGGCCTGTCATTCTGTGGACCTTAATGACCAAACTAATAGATAAAACAGAAATAAAAAGTACGGCAAGACATCACAGGTATCACCCCTATTCCTTGAGCTTTTGGGCTTGTGGGTCCTTGACTATCAGGAGGTAGAGCAGCTGCATGGGAAGTGTGGAAGGTTCTTGGTTCTATCTCCAGCTCCAGTGTTGAAGTGCAGTGATGTCAGTTCAGCAAAAGCTAGGGTATGGCAAAGATGGGAGTCCTCATGGAAAACAGGCATTACATTTTGGATAACACGGTTCTATTGTGAAAATAGCAGATCTACATGCTAGATCGGCTATTTTCACAATGTCTGGAATGGTTTTTCAAGTGCAGCTAAACTTAGCATGTTAGTAAACGTGCCACAATTAACAATAATGCATTGCACCTGTGCAGCTGACCTGCGGAAACTGGGAATATACCATTTTGTCAAGCTGGGGAGAATACAAGTGTGGAGAATATAATTATAATACATTGTTAAAGTGACCATGTTAAATTTTGCATTTGTAGTTATTTTACTGTAATTTACCAACATAATAACCCGCACAGATAGACAAAGAGACATTCATGGATTCATATTTAGAACTAACCTTTATCTTCCCCCTGGACCCAGGGTATGGCAGCTGCATACCCCTGCCATATACCCTTGACGCACGCCCCTGTCGAAGTGTCCTTGAGAAAGACACTGAAACCCCCCAGGTTTCAGTGAGAACATGTGTGTGTGTGAATAGGGTGAATGTAATGCAATTTGTAAAGTGCTGTAGGGAAGGCTCTATGAAATAGACCACTGTAGTCAGTGCATCCAGATGAGACTCACAACGTGTACTCTCCTGTGTCTCTGATCGAGTAAACATGTCCTCAGGGACGTGCTGGCCATTGGGAAAAGCGGGACAACTCCCGAACGGCCGGTTCATTCCCGGCCGGTCAGGGACGGCCATTTGGAAAAAAAAATTAAAATGTTGGCCTTCGCTCCATTCTCGTAGCCCTGCTTCATCATACAAGTCCGTCGCACAAAAGTAGTGAAAACAGCCGATCTACAAGCACACAACGCCTCGCGGTGCGCGGCGTTGTGTGCTTGTAGATCGGCTGTTTTCACTAGTTTAAAGTTGTACTATGTAACTTTTTTTATAAAACAAATCTTAAAATTCTCCTAACTATTAAATCACAAAAGTTTTAGAAGATCCGCGCCGTGAATTTCAGCCTGTAAAGCCTTCTCTATATGTAAACTGAGATCCTTGCCGTGGACCGGATCTCGCGCGAAAATTGCGTCATCACACTACCGGCCAATCACAGCGAGGGTTATACAACTGCCGGCCAATCACAGCGCATCTTGAAGTGGGGTCGCTATGGCAGCCATATTTGTTGTCGCCCGTTTGTACCATCCCTTCTCTAGGTAATTTCGCCTACCAGGCAGGGTGAAGGAGTCCGTATCTCTGGAATTACTGAACGCACAGGAACAAGGGACCCCTTAAAAGATAGATCTCAGCGAGGTGGAGGCAGACGCGGGGGTCTGAAGGTACGAAAAACGGACGAAAGACGCGGACGCGACCGCGGTTTGCTATAGGGCTAATGACCACTAGTTGGGCAACTTACACAGTATGGCTTTAAATCATTTTTAAAATGATAAATACAAAACAAACGGTTTTGGACATACAAGGTTTCCACCCGACTGGCTTGTCACTTGTCATGATCTGAAAAGGCAAATCTGAGTAGCAGCAGTGCTATAGAGAGATATCTCTCTCTATAGCGCGCAATGAGGGCCTCTCCAACTCTTTTTCCCGGGCTGAACCAGGGGCCCTGCACGTCCCTGCATGTCCTTCAGCTCGTTTAAGGTAAATCAAGGTGATTGTGAGAAGCTGAGGAAGCAGCTGTTCTCTGTCCCACGCAGCACTGCAGCTTCAATGTGGAAGGATTCACTTCAACCATTGTAGTTTAGGGCCATTCAGTGTTAGTCAAACTTTTTTTGAGAACGGCCCCCGTGTTTGAAAAGCATTAGGCCATTTGACATTGGTTCTCAAAGCTGTTCATGTCAACGACCCCCAAATGAATGTATTTCATCACCGCGGACTCCCATCTGAAATTATTTTGAAAATAGCAGATGCCATACTAACTTATATTTTGCCAGGGAGGGACCCCCTGGAACCCCCCTGTACCACACTTCATTCCATTTGAGAATGGAATGACGAATGAATCCATGTCTACTCTGTACAGAGTTGCAGACCCCTAACTGTCCATTTGGTTTCCTTTAAATATCAATCATTTACAGTAGGTGGAGGACCCCCCTATAGCCTCTACAAGGACCGCTGGCGAACAAGAAGTCCTACATCTCATTAGTCCTACATCTCATTAGTTCTACTTTGGTTAGGGTTAGGTTTAGGCATAGTTTAACTCAGGTTAGGGTTAGGGTTTGGGTGAGGTTTAGGCATAGTTTTACTGAGGTTAGGGTTAGGTTTAGGTATAGGTATAGTATTTTTCGCCAGGTTATATTCACCAGATTCGGACTAATGGGATGTAGGAACAATGAGCTGTCAGACCAATGCCATATGGCACCGAACTCTCCTCTCGTTTGCAGTGCTGTGCGGATGGGAACTGCCCCATATAGGTCGAACTCCCGTTGGGTCGAAACAGCGTCGGCAGGTTAGATAATCACCTGCGAGCGTCGGCAAGTTAGATAATCACCCGCGTCACGGTTACTGAGGTTAGGTTTAGGGTTAGGGTTAGAGTTAGGCATAGTTTTACTGAGGTTAGGATTGGGTTTGGGTTAGAGTTTGGTGGTCGATCCAAAGGGTGTTCGACCTAATGAAATGTTACCGTGCGGATTGACTGGATTCTCCGCTCATTTTATCCCCTGGTAGATTTATCAATAAGTAACACATACCATTGACAGAAACATGATCCGACATGCACGTTGTTGCATTGTGACCCACTTTATGCCCATGCTGAGGGGCTGAGTCATTCTGCCTCTGTTGGAGGAAGAGGGAAGGAGAGAGATTTGCAGCGGGTTGTTGATTGGATATCGTCGTTGTCGGGTGGAAACCTCGTATCTCCAAGTTTCAAATTTGTACGTTCTATCGCAAAGTAAAGCCCTGCTTCATCATGCAAGGCCGTTGCACAAAAGTAGTGAAAACAGCAGATCTACAAGCACACAACGCCTCGCGGTGCGAGGCGTTGTGTGCTTGTAGATCGGCTGTTTTCACTAGTTAAATCATTTTAAAATGATAAATGCAAAACAAAGGGTTATGGACATACAAGGTTTTCACCCGACAACGACGATATGCTTCTATGTGCAGAGAGGAGAGGAGAATGTGTGTGTGGACACCCCTCGCTGGCAGCCAATACGGTCATCACAGTATGGGCAGCTAAGACGCACGCACGCACACACACACACACACGCACGCACGCACGCACGCACGCACGCACGCACCCGCCACTGTGCTCACATGTTGTGCCAGACGGGTGCTGTGTGTGCCTCGGTCGGTGCCACATCTTAATTACACCATGGGTGCAGGCCATGTGCCATCTCATTATACCATGTCAAATCTCATAAGCAACACCAGGGAGAGAGAGAGAGAGAGAGAGAGAGAGAGAGAGAGAGAGAGAGAGAGAGAGAGAGAGAGAGAGAGAGACACGAGTGGGTTATCATACAATGTGAAACACTTAGACCGTTCTTTAAACATATAGACGATCGACAAGCTTGTGTGTCGCATCACAAAACACAAATTTTGAGCTTGTAGATTCCTTTGGGGGGAGAGAGAGAGAGAGAGAGAGAGAGAGAGAGAGAGAGAGAGAGAGAGAGAGAGAGAGAGAGAGAGAGAGATATGAGTGGGATATCATGAAATATGCAACACAGCCAGGGAGGAAGCAAAGAGAATGACAAGGAGGGAAAATAAAATAGTCGATAGAGAGAGAAAGAGACAGAAGCGGCAAGGAAATCCAGTTGATGTAGCATGTAGTGTCGGTGTGTACACAACATCCGACATAAGAACTTTCTTCTGATGGCCCGTCAGAACAAGTGAGACGCAAACATATAATGTTACGTAGAACATGGATGAAGTGGTCCCTTAATGCTATAGATACTGTAACACCTCTTGTCGCAGCAGCCACATATTTGAAAGAAATTGGGCCTTCCTCACTTCTTTCGCAGGTCTTGCCAATTACACTAACGGAGGCTTTGTTCCATTTGGTGTGGCACAGTGGTTCTCAAACCTTTCATTTCAAGGGCCTCTTGGAACCCCCTCAAGGAACCACAAGGGTTCCTATATCGACCACAATTTGAGACCCACTGGTGTAGCAGAGTGTTTCCAGTGAGCCAACATGCACAATATCAGCACCCTGACTCTGTTTGACCAGAATGGAACCTTCAAATAGTAGCCTTCAAATAGTAGGCAACACCTAACACCTGGTATTAGTTAACACCTAGTAATTGGTAACACCTATGGCGGAAGTAAGGAAGAGGCCAATTTCTTTCCTATAGAGTAGTGAAGTGTGACGTAATTTACACATCCTACCTGGTTCGCGGTTTTCTTCCCCCATTCTGAATTCCCATAGACCTTTTTCATATTGCGTCATATCAACTGTGTTCCAAACAAAACAAATGATCTCAGCGGTTTGCCTCAAATGCTTATGAGTGAGAAAACGCTAATGTTACTGTCGCCGAATTAGTTACATTTTCGCTAGAAACAGGCTTTATCAAATATGAGTGAATGACTATCATAAACCATATAGAGCCACCTCCCCGACAATATCGCAAAGACTGTTTGCTTATTTTTGGACCGCAATGCTTATATGAGACAATTTAAGGTGACTCAATATTATTCTCCATAGAGAATTACTTCCGTGGAACCGGGGGATGAGCGAGTCACGTCATGACTTTACTGTTCTATATGGCTTCTGGCCATATGACGCCTCGCCCACCCACTGCCCCCTCCCCTCACCAGTGGCGGTAAAGTAACTAAGTGCATTTACTCGTGCAAGCACGGTACTTAAGTACAATTGTGAGGCATTTCTTACTTTACTGGAGTGTTTCCAATTGTTTCGAAACTTTTACTTTCACTCCATTCCACCTCAGACTGAGGTAAATACTGTACTTTTACTCCACTACGATCATTTGAAAACGTGAGTTACTACAGTAGTTAGGCCTACTTTTTACTATTACAAAGCAAACATTAACCAATTCAACCCTACAGTACGTTTCACCATTTGAAAATAGCCGATCTACAAGCTTCACATGGTGACGCATTGTGAGCTTGTCCTGTAGATCTGCTATTTCCAAAAGTTTTTTGTACAATTCATACATTTGGAAACATTCTGATGAGTACTTTAAGTACATTTTGATACAAATACCTGTTGTACCTTTACTCAAGTACATTTTGAATTCTGGATGTGAATTCTGGATATTTGTACATTGCAGTATTGATACTTTTACTTAAAGGGGTACTGTCACCTAAAGGGGTACTGTCACTTTAAAAAGTCATCTTAAAATATGAGTTAATATTTTTATGATGTCATTGTGGGAATGCGCAATTGAATCAAAAAAAAAATCAAATGAATTGACTGTACTTAGACTACTTACTGTACTGGTCAGCTGTTGTTGGGGAGCGAGGGGCAGATTACACTGACATGAGTTTCAGACTATTTCAGAGCGTTTTCAGAGAGACCACGTGACCTACTGTATCATATTATTATAATTTTGGGGTGTGTCAGCGGGCCTTTAAGTAAAAACATGTGAATACTTTTTCCCACCACTGCCCCCTCCTCGCAGAGTAATGGTTAACCGCGGGAAGTCTGGCGTCGGGGTAAGTTTTGGCGTTTTTTTTTTCTTTTTCTGTGGTGTGCCTGCAGGCAGGGACGTGCAGAGAATGTAAGAGAGGCAGGGGCCTAAATGGGCCTTTTGGTGGAAATATCGAAAATAGACGACCTCCAAGCTCACAACGCGTTGCGCTGCGACGCGTTGTGAGCTTGGAGGTCGCCTATTTTCGTGTGTGATATCACACTGAACTAAGCATGATCAAGTCAAGCTGGAGATGTGGCGTACGGTATGGATCTCTACACATAAGATGCTGCGTTAAAGTTCAGGAGAGTTTGGACAAGGCAATTTGCTTGAATGCTGCCTTCAGGTGTGGCATGGAAAAGAGGGCATTTGCATTTCTTTCGCCATAGTAAAAACTGCATTCAAGGTCTGGAGAGGGCACACACTTTTTACAGACCGATCAGGGACATGCTGGGCCCCTGATTCAGCCCGGGAAAAAAGAGTTGGAGAGGCCCTCATTGCGCGCTATAGAGAGAGAGATCTCTCTATAGCACTGCTACTACTCAAAGATTTGCCATTTCAGATCATGACAAGTGACAAGCCAGTGGACCAATTACATGAGTTATATTTCGTTGTTGTCGGGTGAAAACCTTGTATGTCCAAAACCATTTGTTTTGTATTTATCATTTTAAAAATGATTTAAACTAGTGAAAACAGATGATCTACAAGCACACAACGCCTCGCACCGCGAGGCGTTGTGTGTTTGTAGATCTGTTTGTAGATCTGTTTGTAGAAGGCGACGGCCTTGTATGCTTTGCGAAAAGATTTACAAATTTGAAACTTGGAGATACAATTCTGCCCAACAGTGACGATTTACTTTGTTGGCCGCCCAGCCTCCAAAATGGAACGAAGGCCGTCAATTTATTTTTATTTTTTTCCTAATGGCCGGCCTGTACCGGCCGGGAATGACCCAGCCGTTCCGGAGTTGTCCCGCTTTTCCCAATGGCCAGCACATCCCTGAGACCGATACAAGCGCAGGGGCTCAAGCCTCCTTTGAGGTCTGTGTGTACACATGCATGCCTGCAGGGCTCACAGAGGTGAGTTGTTATAGCAGGCGGCGCTGAGGGGAAAAGCCCTGAACAAGCAGCCCAGCACTGGGAGAAGGGCTGGGACAACTCTCCCAGAGCCAAACACAACGCCGTGTCCATTTCACTTAGTTCAGCGGTGGGCATCGTTGATGATAGAGAGGGCCACTAGATTTCCACACTCCCGCCAGAGGGTTTTGATCTACAAGCTCAAAACGTGTGGGAATGCCCATCAGTGGCGTCAGTTCAGAAAAAGCTAAGGTATGGCAACATGACTGGTGTCTTGCACGCGCGCCTTCGCGCACATGCAAGACACCAGTCATGTTGCCATACCTTAGCAACAGGCATGATACATTTATTTTAAGAAGTACATTATATCCCCCCCCCCCCCCCCCCCCAGTTTCTACGGTTTCTTGGGCTGGATATGGCAGCCTGGAAGGTTGTTCTAGTGCAGCTAAACTTGGCATGTTAGTAAACGTGCCACAATTAACAATAATGCATTGCACCTGTGGCAGCTGACCTGCGGAACCTGGGAATATACCATTTTGTCAAGATGGGGAGAATACAAGTGTGGAGAATATCATTACAATACCTTGTTAACCTACCTTGCATTTGTAGCTATTTTACTGTAATTTAACAACATAATAACCAGAACAGATAGACAAAGAGACATTCATGGATTTTTATTTAAAAGTAACTTTTATTTTCCCCCCTGGACCCAGGGTATGGCAGCTGCATACCCCTGCCATTCCCAATTGACGCCCCTGATGCCCATATCTGGACATATTGTGTTAGTCTCTGTTGTTTCAGCGCAACCTTAGGGCGTCTTACTGGTGTTAACTTTATGAACTAAATAGAAATACATTGAACATAAGAAATAGTACAAAAAACATTACAATTTATTCAGTCATTGAACTACTAATATAGACTGAAGTAATTAAAGCGGCTCATGTTTGCATGTTTGGAATTGTAACAGCTGAAATCAATAATATCTCAAGCTGTACAATGAGACACACAACGGTCGATTGAAGAGGACATACCTTCCTAACCTAGGACGACGGTAGCCTTTCTTACTGGAACTTTAGTTGCACTGACTCTGACCTCTAAGGACCTTCCAGGGAGGGTGCTCTTATGCGTCTTGCTGCGTCACCCTCTCTTGTTTCTTTCTTTTTCTAGTTGTTTTTATATCGCACTGACCTTTGGACACTCTGCACTATTAGGTTGTGTTAGTAGTTTTGAGTATTTCTTGCTTGTGTTTGACATGATGGTGAGATACTTGTTGCACTAACTAGCATTGACTGTGATGGTCACTTTGATTTGGGGGCACTGTACTATATTGATAGTTGTGCCTAAGGACACTTTATGTATATATATATATATATATATATATATATATATATATATATAAATTATGTTCCCTTTCTTGACGTACCTTGCTCTTACTGTACTCTGTTCTTGTTTTTTTATTTTCTTTATCTTTCTTCTTACTTCTCTGTAACTTTGTAAATAAGCTTATACTGCTGTGCTGCCTCGGGGCAACTGATTTTCCCCCATGGGATAATAAAGGTATCTATCTATCTATCTATCTATCTATCTATCTATCTATCTATCTATCTATCTATCTATCTATCTATCTATCTATCTATCTATCTATCTATCTATCTATTATACCAGTATTCTGGTACCCGCTGCGGGCCTCATTAAGTGAAGATGGGGGCCGTCAGTTCCGCGGCCTTGTGTCCAACACACTCTCACTTCCCCCAGAGTGTGTTGGGACAAATGTGGCCAAAATGTCACACATTTTAAACAGGACTGGAGTCACATGGGGGCAGTGATATATGGGTCATGTCACTCGGTACCACGGCTACCACGCCTGTCCCAAGTCTTTTTGAGCAAGAGGCGCGCACATGCATAATGCATCGATTCAGAACAACCCTTAAGTTAATGCCTCAAGGGGGCTTTAACATATAACGAGTCTGGATGCATATCGTCACTGTCGGGCAGAAACCTCGTATCTCCAAGTTTCAAATTTGTATATTTTTTTCGCAAAGCAAAGCCCTGCTTCATCACACAAGGCCGTCGCACAAAAGTAGTGAAAACAGCAGATCTGCAAGCACACAACGCCTCGCACCGCGTGGCGTTGTGTGCTTGTAGATCGGCTGTTTTCACTAGTTTAGTTCATTTTTTAAATGATAAATACGAAATGAACGGTTTTGGACATACAAGGTTTACACCCGACAACGACAAAATCAATGGTCTGCTATAACTCCAGTCGTGTAGGTGTTAAAAGGAAATACCACTCATTTTCAACATGTCATTAATATACCTTAGAGTTGTTGCCTATATCCACAAGTTTCCAACGTCCCATCGTGCATTGCGCAGAAGGTGTGCGGCAGCTTCCGGCGCTGCAGCCGAGTGTGATCTAGAAGCTCACAACGGTTGCATCTGCGACGCAACGTGAGCTTGTATTTCAGCTGTTCTCCGGATGTGTCCCACACATAATTCTACAGTAAATCACCGCGGAAAAACAGGATAGAACTGGATTGATTGTGGGGTCATGTGATCAGTGACATCATGAAAGTGCTTTGGCTTGCAGAGCAGTGTTGTTTTTGACAGCAATTTTTGATTTGGTTTTAGTCATAGTCTTTTGAATAAAATATCTTTTAGTTTTAGTCATAATTTAGTCACCTGAAAAGTTTTAGTTTTAGTCTAATTTTAGTCGACTAAATATCATACGATTTTAGGCGACTAAATCTACAGTTGATTTAGTCAACTGAAATGTATTTTGGCAGGCCTTGATGGCATCGTAATGACTGATTTTACACTTGGTTGCAGATCTGCTATTTTCAGCACGCAACACCTGAGAGCTACCAAACATAAAATGACTGTCTTCTCCACTAGTCCCTCCCTAATGTTTTAGTCTAGTTTTTATTTTGTCGACGAAATTGTCAATATATGTGGTCTTAGTTTTAGTCATCACAGCTTAGTTTTTATTTTGTTTTTATTTAGTTTTCGTTAGTGAAAAAAACGCAGTCGACAAACATTTTCGTCATAGTTTTAGTCGACAAAACACTGTTGCAGACTATGCAGAGTACACAGAGTAGACTCAGTAGACCAAGTCCTGCAACAAGGAAAGGTCAAATTCACAAGTATTATGAACATCAAAATCTGATCACATCAGGTTTGCGGCTGTGCTTTCAGAAAAAAAACACAACAGAATAGGAACGGAAAGATGCTAATCGTCGCTCACGTTGAGCAAAACACCCCTGCTTCCTGCTCTGTGAAATTGAAAGTAGCAAAGTGCAAAAGGAGTTATTAAGCACTTAATCTCTCACGACAGATTCGGCTGTTGGCAATTTTAATTTTTTTTTTTTGGTAAATGTCTGAAAGTGGTTGAAAACCCCAATATAACTGTAATGCAATACAGGTTTGGCAGAGCTGAGCTCTCAGTATTTCACATAGTTGGGACCGTGTCGATATTTTGACCTAACATTTGTTCTACGCTGGTGAATGTTAACCTCTATGCCTAAACCTAACCCAAATACTAACCCTAACCTCAGTAACCGTGACACGGGTGAGTAGCTAACCTGCCGACGCCCGTAGTCGAAATAACGGGCCGTAGAAATAGCGAGATTTTCCCACATAGTCCCTGTCAGGTGGAAACCTCATATATCAAAACTTCTACTTTTCAGGATTCAAAATACAAAAGCAGCAAAAGTAGCAGATCAACAAGCTCGAAAAGTGTCTCTTCGCACCGTGTTCCTAGCATGTGGAACTGCTGCTTTTGATGCTTTTGTGTGACGCTGCAGTATAACGTTGTTGTCGGGTGAAAACCTTGTATGTCCAAAACCGTTCGTTTTGCATTTATCATTTTAAAAATGATTTAAACTAGTGAAAACAGCCGATCTACAAGCACACAACGCCTCGCACCGCGAGGCGTTGTGTACTTGTAGATCTGCTGTTTTCTCTACTTTTGTGCAACAGCCTTGTATGATGAAGCAGGGCTTTACTTTGCGAAAGAACATACAAATTTGAAACTTGGAGATACGAGTTTTCCACCCGACAACGACGATAATCAAGTAGGGACGTCCGTTTACGAAAAAAGTACACACAAATTTAAAACATGGAGATAAGAGGTTTGTGCCCGACGGCAACAATGTTCATAATCATTCCTCTCCAGTTAGATCCATTTATTAGTGTTCTGTCCGTGGGGGCTCGATCTGCCTCCAGCTATCGCTGATAATCTCCTCCAGCCTGGAGGATGCCAGCCTTCAGGCCAGATGAGCTCGCAGAAAGACTTCCCCGCAGTAAATCAGCCCTTGTGATGTGTGCAACATTATCGCCGCTGTCTGTCGGGCAGAAACCTTGTACAGTATGTCCAAAAGTGTTACTTTTCAGGAAATGGCAATGAAAAGAAGGAAAAGAAGACATGAAGGATTGCGGTGCTGCCGGTGCATATTGCCGGGTTTATTGTGTCTAAAAAGCAGGGACATGCTGGGCCCCTGATTCAGCCCGGGAAAAATAGTTGGAGAGGCCCTCATTGCGCGCTATAGAGAGAGATCTCTCACTATAGCGCTGCTGCTACTCAAAGATTTGACATTTCAGATCATGATTTCGTTGTTGTCGGGTGGAAACCTTGTCGGATCCAAAACCGTTTGTTTTGTATTTATCATTTTAAAAATGATTTAAACCGGTGAAAACAGCCAATCTACAAGCACACAACGCCTCGCAGTGCGAGGCGTTGTAGATCTGCTGTTTTCACTACGTTTGTGCGACGGCCTTGTATGATGAAGCAGGGCGAAAAAATGTACAAAATTGGCTGTTGTTTTGACAATCATTCACCATACTTTAATGCTTTTCCTTGTTGCTCTCTGGGTAGCCTATGGTTTAAATGCCTTTAACGGCCACATTAGAATGCACATGCTGGTGGAGTTGTGGCGATCTGGGGCACTTCGTAAAATTATATTTTGATGGAGCGCTTGCTTACCCAGAGGAACTTGCAAAAGTTGTAATGGATGTTGTACTGTATGGACATTTGTCGAAAAAAGACAAATCTCTCTCTCCATCTGCCTCTGCTACACACAGTGCCGGTTCTAGGAAATTTTTTATGTATATTTTTGTGCTTACGGATACAGGCGGATACGGGAGTTTTTGAATGACCTGATGGCCTCGGCAAATTGATTTATTACTGACAGACAGTGACTGGAGCAGCCGTGTGACTGGCAGGTCACAACACACAAAAAGTAATAACCACTGCGGCACAGCATGGCCAAACACCTTCAGGCAGCGGCTCTCCACAAACTCTATCGTTTCTGTCGGACAGAAACCTCTTATGTCCATATTTTGACTTTTTGTGCATACAAAAGCATCAAAAGTAGCAGACCCGCAAGCTCGAAACACAGCTTGTGTTTCGATATTGTAGGTCTGCTGATTTTGCTGTTTTTGAATTTGAATCTGAAAAGTAGCCGTTTTGGTTTCCAACCGACAGAGATACTCAGGGTTCCCCAATAGGTGGCCCGCGGGCCATTTGCGGCCCGCGGCGGGGCTACCGTCAGGCCCCCACCAACCCCAGTAATAATGGTGGTATAAGAGCAGCAACAACACTAGTATATCGTCGTTGTCGGGTGGAAACCTCGTATCTCCAAATGTGTACGTTCTTTCGCAAAGTAAAGCCCTGCTTCATCATTCAAGGCCGTCTCACAAAAGTAGTGAAAACAGCAGATCTACAAGCACACAACGCCTCGCACCGGCGTTGTGTGCTTGTAGATTGGCTGTTTTCACTACTAGTTTAAATCATTTTGAAAATGATAAATGCAAAATGAACGGTTTTGGACATACAAGATTTTCACCCGACAACGAGGATATCTGAACTGTCACTGGAGTAGTGAGAACGCCACCGTTGCCCCCTGCAATGTTGTGGCCCTCGGCTTGGTACCCTAGACATGATTCGGTCCTTGGGGAAAACTAATCGGGGAACCCTGCTCCTATAGGCTATATACTGTATGTGGTGGAATAATTGTCTCCAGTCAGACAGTATGTGAGTCAGCACAACAGTGGATACTCAATGATGCCAGTTTACAGTAGGTTATTAATTATGTAAATTAGGCTTAAGCAGCATACATGCCTCATTCCACTGGCTGCAATATCACCACAAGATAAGGAAGTCTGTCATTATTTAGAGCCATTCCAGGTATGCAGGAATACAAACAGCATGCACAAACACACACATGTGCAAGTGTATGTATACTGGTACACACTTTACACACAAAAACAATTAAATATATATTTTTTTATATTCGTCACTGGTCTGGTCAAAACCTCCTAACTCCATTTTTGAGGTTTTTGATTTTTTTTTACATAAATCAGGGCTATTGAACACCCTTTACATCTGAGTGTTGGTTAAAATAATATTGAACCAATGGAAAGCAGTAAAAAGTGCTTTGGAGAAAACCTCCTAACTCTACTTGAGCTCATTTTCCCGAAAATGAACATTTTGGAGTTAGGATGTTTCGGCCCGACAGCAGAGATATTTAACGTGCGCGTGTGTGTGCGTGTGCGTGTGCGTGTGTGTGTGAGAGAGAGAGAGAGAGAGAGAGAGAGAGAGAGAGAGAGAGAGAGAGAGAGAGAGAGAGAGAGAGAGAGAGAGAGAGGAAATTGTGAAAGCATACAGCAACACAGGTTTAAAAAAAAAAAGTGTATGTTTAATTTCCCAAAACCAAAGAAGAATGACATGAGGGAGACTGATACAGAGGTGGACCAAACCAATACATACACACAGGGGAGGTCAGCATGCATTGCCAACAAAATATCAACCAAAGAAAACCCAATACCCCCCTCCCCTCCTTTCAACCAAGTCTCTTGGTATGGTCCTTGCCGTGGCTCCGCCCACTCAGCCCCAGCTTTTTCCATTCCAGGAAGCAGACAGGTAACTCCAAACACAGAGATATGGATATAATTGATAACTTAAACCAGGGCTGCCCACACTTTTTTGACTTGAGAGCTACTTTTAGAATGACCAGCTCACCATGATCTACCCATCCAATTTTTTTTTTACCTGAGGTGGCTTTAGAATAGTGGCACTGGTGTTACTTATAATACAAACACACTTGAAATAGCTGGGGGGAAAATGGGACATACTGGAGGAAAAAAAGTCTTCATCCCATTCTGTATAGAAGTGGTAGGTTTTAGGGTTCTTTGTAATGCTACTGACTCTTGAACAAAGCATTGCATTGCCATTAGGGGGTTTTCTGACTTAAGAAGCCATGAAGGGAGCTGACAGACCCTTCTTGATGGGAATCAATCAAGTCACCATTATATTTAATTATAGCCTATATATTTTTAGGGACATGTTATGTGGTCTACCTCACCTGCACAGCCTTTGCGATCTACTGTCTGGTAGATCACAATTTACCTTTTGGGCACCCCTGACTTAAACAAACAACTTCAACACAGTTTAGTTGTCAAACAATGTAAACTAATTGCGCATCATAGAAAACGGCAAGAAAGTGGTCAAAATACAGAGCGAGACAATTTCTACGATTGATTGCGACCGTAGGTCGCACTTACTACAGAAAGCTCCACCAGGTGTCCGTGCGTCAGTCAGTCAGTCAGTCCGTCCGTCACACGTCAGACGTCACACTTTTGCCCTGCTCATATCTCCGCAACCGTTGCCCCGATCCATGCCAGATTTTGCACACACACTCCTTACCTGCCAAACTACAACCTCCAAGGACCCCCGGAGTTCCAGGGGGACCCCCAGGTCCCTGGGGGACCCCCAGGTGTAAAAAAAATACCAAATGTGCAAAAATGACCAAATGACCACCCCCACGGGGCTGCTCACGGGGAATTCCCGGGGACCACCCACTCCTGCTACTCCAGAACGGATGCAAAAGTGGTGGCGCCCCCAGTGGAGGACCCCCTCCACTGCAGCTCACATAAAATGCCCTAACTCGGCCTAGGAGCGTCCGGGAGAGCCGGGGCCGGTACCTATTCGTCCGCCAAGGCAACGCGGAGACCCCACCCCTCATTTCTCACATGGCCCTCTTCTAGCGAGACCTACGGTCGCTTATCTCCCGATTAGGGAGTCTTACTGGTTAAAGTGTAGCCTCGGAAACCCAGGCTTATTTTGGCGATCGGAAGAAAAATAAGCCTGGCAAGCCCCCCCTATAAATGTGCTGGTTCATGACATTTTAATTGTATAAAATATATGTAGCCGTTCAGATATCTTATTTTACATCATGTGAACTGGTTTGTTTAGGCTTATCCATTATAATCATATGATTTATCACTCGTTTTCCACCGTGGATCACTTCCTCATTTACTCAAAGCGGACAGCAGCAGGAGTTATGTCCCCCTCCGAGTCATTTCGAGACGCCGGAGGACCTGGCGAGATCCGCCGGGCAGCATAGAATGTGCAGCGTTAGGTTTGACTAATTAAAGTGTGACTTTTTGTGTGTGTGTGTGCGTGCGAATGTTTACGTGTGGTACAACTCTGGGTAAATAAAACAAAAAAAGACTTATAGGCATCACGTTTGCTCCCACACCCCCTCCCCTCAACTAATCATTACATGACTACAACAACTCCTGGCTGTCAGGTGAGAAGGAGCAGCAGCAGGCAGCGAGCGAGATTACAAAACCTAACTGAATCCCTGGAGGAAAGGAAGAGAAAATAACCCATTTTAGGCCTAGAATTATTGACTGCTTTAACCAGTGAAAAATAGCAGATATACAAGCTCACAGCGCGGCACTCGGTGCCGCGCTGCGAGCTTGTAGATCTGCTATTTTTGAAAAAGTCGTGAAAATGTGTGCAAATCTTTGAATACATATGTATTTTCAAAGCGAATGTTTGTAACTCAAATTTTGCTTCTGGGTGGTCCCTGGAACTAGATATTTTGAAATGGGGGTCCGTGGCCAAATAAATATCATTTTGGGGGTCCTTCACATGAAAAATTATGAGAACCACTGACATAGTAGTCTCTCGAGAACAGACTAACTGAGCTCCAGTGAAGTGAAAAGGACCTTTTCTTTGACGATGGCTGGCCAGATTGCTGACATAGAAACATTGGGGTTTTCAAAAAAATCTTAGAAGGATTCAAAAGACACTTATAGAATCGGGTCAAAATTGAAATTTTCACGATTTTTCAAAAAATAGCAGATCTACAAGCTCGCAGCGCGGCACTCGGTGCCGCGCTGTGAGCTTGTATATCTGCTATTTTTTTTTTATATTTAAAGCATAAAATATTGCGTCATATTGTGTTCAGGCCTAAATGGGATAAATAGCTGCGAGCTGCATGACACCTGAGAACCACCTTGTCAATGCCTGAAGGGTGAGGAGAGCACGCTCCTCTCAACCTCCTGTCTTCCTCGCTCCGCACACAGCCTCCTGGAAGAGCTGTTTCAGACAGCACATTACCGTGTGGGTCCAGGGGTGGCGCACCCAACCCTGGGCCCTGGGTACGAGGATTCACTGCAGGCCCCCACCATGAATGTTCTTTATAGGGGGAGGAGGGGGTTTAACCCATTTAGACTGGGAACGCATTATTACGCGTTATGTTGTGCTTTAACTATTGAACAATAGCAGATATATACAAGCTTGTTGATCTGCTATTTTTGAAAAATCGTGAACATTTGTGCAAGTCTTTGAATATTTCAAATCCTTCTAAGGTTTTTTGAAAAAACCTATGTCAGTGGTGCTCAAACTTTTTCATGTGAAGGACCCCCAAAATTATATGTATTTGGCCACAGACCCCATCACACAGAAGCAAAATTTGAGTTGCAAATGTTCGCTTAAAAAAAAAAACATATTCAAAGATTTGCACACATTTTCACTACTTTTCAAAAGTAGTATAAAATAGCGGATCTACAAGCTCGCAGTGCGGCACTCGGAGCCGCGCTGTGAGCTTGTATATCTGCTATTTTCAATAGTTAAAGCATAACATAATTAAGGCCCCCCTCCACCTTGGGCCCTAGTAACTCAGTCCCACTCCCCCCCCTTGTGACGCCCCTGTGCTGGTCTATTACTCCTCAAGCCAGGCTCAGGCATTTTTTGCCATGTTTCTAGTCTCGCCGTGCCCTGACATCTGACTGACTCTCACCCTCTCCTCTCCTCTTCTCCCCGCAGGCACAGAAGTCGTGGATAGAGAGGGCGTTCAGCAAGAGAGAATGTGTCCATATCATAGTGAGCACCAAAGACCCCCATAGGTGAGTAACACATGAGAGTTGTGTTTAAATGTCAAATATTCGAACACGTTTCCCCCCCAAAAAATTGCTGAAATACATGCTCGTAGCGGCAACGAATTGACCCGCTGTGATCGAGCTTGTACTGTATATCCCCCCCCCCCCCCCCCCCTTTTTAGAATGTCTTTTCTAGGGATGGCTTTCCCAAGTTCAAATAAGTGCCAAGAACAATCTTTGTTAAATTACCAAAGATGGTCCTTTTGTTTAGAACTCCATAGAAACAAATAGCCAAAGTATAAAATATGGTTAAAGTGGTTGAAATGATCGCGACTCTATATTAGTCGCATTAATATTTGGGCTGGGGTCTTTGAGGGGCTGCTTAAAGGGTCTCAAAGCAATCCCTAAACTTTTTTTGCCATGTTTTATTATTAAAAAAAAAAAAAAAAAACATTATAAAATAGTTCAAATAGATCTACTAGCTCACATAGATCTACTAGCTCACAATGTGTCTATGTAGATCAGCTATTTGAAGTAGTTTAAAATATTTTTATAAGGCAAAATCCTTTCAGGGATGGGTGGAAATACGGTAGGGCCCATTGTCTGTGTCGACTGGAAACCTCATACTGTATGTTCCAAAATGGTTATACTTTTCAGGATTAAAATAAAAAATAAAAACAGCAAAAGTATCAGATCTACAAGGTCAAAACGCGCCCATCGGCGCCCCGACAGCAACGATGTAAACAGTATTTACACTATGGGGCTGTGTGGGTTTCTAACAGTCTGTTAACCCATTCAGAATGGGTACACATTATTGTGTATTAATATTTTATTGCTTTAACTATTGAAAAATAGCAGATATACAAGCTCACAGCGCGGTGCTGCGAGCTTGTAGATCTGATATTTTTAGAAAAATCTTGAAAATTTAAATTTTGACCCGATTCTATAAGTGTCTTTTGAATCCTTCTAAGGTTTTTTGAAAAACCTATGTTTCTATGTCAGCAATCTGGCTGGCCATCGTCAAAGAAAAGGTCCTTTTCACTTAACTGGAGCTCAGTTAGTCTGTTCTTGAGAGACTACTATGTCAGTGGTTCTCAAAAAATTTCATGTCAAGGACCCACACAATGATGTATTTGGCCACGGACCCCCATCTCAAAATATTTAGTTCCAGGTTCACCCAGAAGCAAAATTTGAGTACAAATGTTCGCTTTAAAAATACATACAAGTCAAAGATTTGCACACATTTTCACGACTTTTTCAAAAATAGCAGATCTACAAGCTCGCAGCGCGGCACTCGGTGCCGCGCTGTGAGCTTGTATATCTGCTATTTTTCTATAGTTAAAGCATTCAATAATCGCAGGCCTAAATGGGTTTAAAATGAGTTAGCGAGAGGGAGAGGGGAGAAGGGATTAAGGGAAGAGAGCTACTGTAACCGGATGAATCCCAAACAAATCATTATCCTTGCATGGAGCCCTGTAGCAGAGCTGTCCAAGAGACCTGGCTTATACTGGCTGTTAAAGTCCAGGACAGGTTGACACGTTATGCCACCTCATTAAGTCAACATATACTGTGCAGCAGTGCTGTGTAGAAGTCACATCTGGGATATAATCGTTGTCCCTGTCGGGGCGGAAACCGTGTATCTCCGTAATTCAACTTTTTTCCCCCCTCGTACGTAGGGCATTCACGAATAGTGATTTTTAGTATTCTAATTATTCTACCTCAAAGTATTGGAATAGTCAAATATTCGACTGGACTGGCCAAACTGTCAAATATTAAGTAAGCAAGAGGCGAACATTGTGAAAATAGCATGCTCACAACGCCTCGCGTTGCGAGGCGTTGTGAGCATGTAGATCTGCTATTTTCACAATATTTATCTGTGGAACCGAGTCACATTAAATATGATACCTACAATTCCAAGTGCTTGTCAGAGTGGGGGTCCCCAGTTCAAATATGTTTATTTTGGGGGTCGCGGCCTAAAAAGGTTTGAGAACCCCTAGTATAGAGCATTAACGAATTCATCCACCAGGGGCATTGACAACTAATTCTTATGACTTCCTATTTAGCCAAGTTTTATAAACTATATATTTTTTAAAGAGAAAAAAAAAAAAAAAAAAAAAAAGCTAATATTCGACTTTGGTGAACAACGTTGAATAGTGACTTTGATATTCGAATATTCAAATATTTGGTGAATGCCCTAACGTTGTTCCCTATTGAGCTTGGCACATTTCCTGGGGCAAGCTGCAGATCACACGTGTCCTCTTATTTTTTCACTCTCAAAAAACGCCTCCAATATAGTGCATGGGGTGATCACTTCTTGCCTTCTGTGAATTGTTTTATTGAATTTTTTGTTTATTTTCTGTTTATTTTGTTGCTTTCGAGTGAGGTCAGCAGACAAAGTGATTGAGGTGAAAAAACCTGGGTGAAATGTGCCAATCTCAACAGGAAACAACGTTACTAATTCCTGACTTTGTTGGACATAAGTAAGAGTGTCACGCCACAGTTACACAAATAGCTGCGCTGCAAGTTCCCGCAGCAACGCGTTGCGATGTGACATGGCACCTTGTAAGCGTAGAGATCTGCAATTTTATTTTTGCTAATTATTGAAAATGTTTGAAAGCAAGTGTGTGGGTGTTTTAAGCATTGGAGGTTTTGGACATCGTCTATGTTGGGTGGAAACCTCACAAACTGTTACTTTTCAGGGTGCAAATTCAAAAATAGCAAAGGTAGCAGATCTACAAGCTCAAAACGCGTCGCTTTCACGTCACGTTTTGAGCATGCAGATCTGCTGCTTTTGATGCTTTATGTGACGTTGTTGTATGATCGAGTAGGGTCGTTAATTTACAAAAAAGGAAAAATACGGAGATATTTTAACTCATTGACTGCCAAGGCACGAGTTTCACGAGTTATTACAGTAGTCCCAGGCTGCCACAGCCCGAGTTTCCCGAGTTGGAAGCCATTTTGAAAAAAAAAAAAAAAAAAACTTTTTTTTTTTTTTTTTTCAAAAGATTTTTTTATAAAAAAAATTCTAAAAATGCCTCAAATGTATTAGTCATGATCGCAATTGCGAAATTGCATGTTTAGCCCCATAACAAACACATCTTTCAAAATGTCAAAAATGGCTGTTTTGTCTGACTTTGAAGGCTTGTATCTCATGAATGCCTGAAAGGATTTCCAAGCGGATTTTTTTGTTTGAAAGCTGTTAAAAAGTACTACACATATGGTGCATGATCTAGGCATGGGCGTGCACGATCCGTGCACTAAAAATTGATCAGTGCACTCGAAATTTAGGAAGGTGGCAGTGTTTGTTTTGTCTGACTTTGAAGGCTTCTATCTCATGAATGCCTGAACGGATTTCCAAGCGGATTTTTTTGTTTGAAAGCTGTTAAAAAGTACTACACATATGGTGCATATATGGTGCATGGGCGTGCACAATCCGTGCACTAAAAATTGATCCGTGCACTAGAAATTTAAGATAGTGGCATCCTGGTACTTGGCGGCCATCTTGAAAAGGGCATTCAATGAGTTAACAGCAACGATATAAATACATGGTTTCCACCTCGCTGTATGATAAGTGAAAATGAGCCGAGCCGAGCGCATGCAGACCTGAGGAGGCGGCGAGGCAGCTTGTCGATACCGTTCCGCTAGCCTCATGCATCACACACACACACACACACACACGCACTGTAGGATAATGGATCACCTGCGAAAAGCAGTGTCACTGAGCACACTGTAGGAGCATTATTGATTATGCCAGCTACGGTATACGAGCAGAGGATGCTGACACACGGTGGTGGAAGGAGTACTCTTTTTATTTTTAACTCAAGTAAAAGTGTCAATACTGCATTGTAGAAATGCTACGTGAGTAAAAGTCTGGAATTCAAAGTGTACTTGAGTCAAAGTTCAAAGGTATTGGTATCAAAATGTGCCTAAAGTACCAATTGTAGAAAGTACTCATTGTGCAAAATGTTGCATTTCTCAAGTTTTCAAATGTATGACATGTATATCGTCGATGTCGGGTGGAAACCTTGTATGTCCAAAACCGTTCGTTTTGCATTTATCATTTTAAAAACGATTTAAACTAGTGAAAACAGACGATCTACGCCTCGCGGCGCGAGGCGTTGTGTGCTTGTAGATCTGCTGTTTTCACTACTTTTGTGCAACGGCCTTGTATGATGAAGCAAGGCTTTACTACTACTACAAATTTGAAACTTGGAGATACAAGGTTTCCTGCCGACAATGACGATATGTATACAATTCTTTTGAAAATAGCAGATCTACAAGCTCACAATGCGTCGCGATGCATTGTGAGCTTGTTGATGTGCTTTTTTTCAAATGGCCGAAATGTATAGGGCTGAAGTGGTTAAGTGAAAAAAATAAAATAAAAAATTAAAACATAGAAAGTGAGTACTTTTTCCATCACTGTATAGGAGAATTGATTGTGCCAATGCAGTGGTTCCGCAGCTTTGAGCAGAGGATGTGACATATCACATCACGATGCTCCCTTCTTCGGAAATTCTTCGGTACTGGGAGTGCGAGGTCGATGTGACCAATCAGTGGGAGAAGATTGTCTGTTCTTTCTTGGCCCACTCGACAAACCTCTCCTCAAAGTGTTCAGTGTTGGGAAAGTTACTTTAAAGATAGTGGCTTGATGCATAGCTACTGATCTCAAAAAGTAGCTTGGTTGCGTTACTAGTTTATGCCTGGTAAAAGTAACTTGTTACTAAGGGTGGGCAATATGGTGATAATTATCGTTGAGACGATACAATGTCTCCACGATATTCCTTTTTAGAGGTATCGTATATATTGTGATACAATTGGGGGAGCCTTGTAAAAAAATCCTGTTTAATCGTTAATACAGAGATTCATTGCAGAATTCAATTTAAACCTGCATTTTGGTCTAAATCAGTCCTTCTCAAACTTTAAAATGTTAAGGTGTCCACTTAACTCTGACATTATACAAATGGAACCAAATGGACCCGTAAGGGTCCATTTGGTTTCATTTGTATACAGAGTTACATACTTGTAAAGTTCAATTTAGACCTCCCAAAAGAACCCCAGAGAGTCTAGTTTTTGTCAAGTAACTTGAAAAATAACCATAAAAAACAATGTGAAAAAGAATTGTGATAAAATCGTATATCGTGATACAGCTTGGGAAAATATTGTGATTTTTTAAATGTATTTATGTATTTATTTTGGTTCAGAATAATACATACTTTTTTTCATGTTGCTGCAGCACAGGACGACAACTCTAAACTTTCATCTATCGTAGCTCACTCTGATGAAAACTCATGTAGGAATCATGTCCTCAACAACAACATCGTTAAATCCATGTATTTTTGTTTTAGTTCTGCCTGACTTTAGACTGGAGCAGACGGCTCAACGTGAACTTGAACATGCCTCTCTATGTTGAGAACGTGCCTTTGTGTTCCCGATCACGAATGCTCGTCTATGCTCAACATGGAGTTGCAGGCGGGCTGGCAAAAGAATTGGGTCAAAACCCATGACTTCAAGACAATCACAACTACAGGCATCTGTAGCACGACGCGACTACTTTTCTTGATTTCTTTTCTTTGTAATGTTGTTTTAGGTGTTATGTAGAGCACAGAGGAAGTTATTTAAAGTGTTCATGGGTGTTTCCTAGTACTTATAATACCTCCTTCCACAGATGTTCTGTGAATGATCAACACATCCACACTGACACTGACAGACTGTTTGTTTTAATGCATCCTTAAAGCCGCGAAAGCATCTGTGTTCTTTTAGACTTTTTGTGCGTTTCTGCGGTTCAAAACATAGCAGATGCACACGCTTTTTGAATATATATATATTTTTTTTTTTGCAAAGTGTGCAAACGAAGGAATTCATTTGAAAAATCGGCCTCAGGTCTTAACTCATTCTGTGCCGATCCCGAACTAGTTCGGCTTTATTTCAATCCAATACAATTTTTTTTTTATTAATTCACTTACCCCGAGCTGCTTGTAGAGTCGTGGGTGGTCCTGGCTCGCTAGCCGCTAGCCAGCTAGCCATTCTACTCTGTCCGACGATATATTCCATTAAAAATGGTTTAAAATACATTTTTGAGCTCCCCAATATTCACCCGATGTTCGGCGCCGCTTCCGATGAGTACACGAGTGTGCCGATCCCGAAGTAGTCCGGCTTTTTTTAATTAAATGAATAAAATGATAAGAGGCCTTCTGAAGCCTGGCCTGATTTTTCTAGCTACTAGCCGAAAGCTAGCAACCTCCCGGCCGGCCGTCATTTGCGAACGCAATCGCCAATCTCCGCCTAATCCAATGAAAGACCACATCTTTGAAGGCTTATATCTCTGGATTGTGTCTTTAGGGAAGCGGAGCGAGGTTTATTTACGGCGAAATCGCCCAAAAATTATCTTTTAGATGACAAAATGGGAATAGCCATTCTGTTAGCATTATCATCCGGGACATTTCCATGACGTGCATGAACGTGCACACGTGAGGTCCTGGAAGGTGAGGTCCTGGAAGCTAAAGCGCTTGCCTATGAGAGATGCGCTGGCATTCTATGGCCCCTAGAGGGCGCTGGCACTCAATGAGTTAAAGGAGTAGTTCACCCCCAAAATTACTTTTTTTCTATTGATTACTCATGCCATGGAGAGTAGAGTTCAATAATATTTTTAGTTTTTTGTCGCATTCCTAAGACAAAAATGTGATAACAATAAATTTACCCCCATTCGTTCCGGATGGGGACCCGTTTCGAAACGGGTCCCCATCTGGAATCAATGGGGGTAAATTTACTTGAATCAAATTTTTGTCTTAGGAATGTGACAAAAACCAAAACATATTATTGAACTCTACTCTCCATGGCATGAGTAATCAATAGAAAAAAAGTCATTTTGGGGGTGAACTACTCCTTTAATGGGTAAATTGTCACACGGATGTGTACTACTGATGTAGTAGCTGGAGGTGACAGGTCACATGACCAACGTCTAATTCCAGCTGCAGACTCGTATCTGTACAGATGTGCACATGGGAACATGCACACGCATGCACAAGCACATTCACGCATGTTTGTTTGATTTGCTACACTTGCGAGGACATGAAATTGAAAATAGCTCAAAATAGACGATTTAAAAGCTCACACAGCTTTTTGTTGGTGTGCGATGTCGCTGCGCGACCAAGTATAAAATAGGAACGACTCAGTTTAGCCCCTAAACCTAAAATCTAAACATCTAAGCCTAAACCTAAACCTAAACTCCAACCTGAATCTTTTTCTACTTGTAAGCCTATAAATCATTTAAACCACAAAACAAACAGCGAATATCAGAACATTTGGTCCACACAATCTGGTCTGTTTTTCACATTGTACTATACATGTGGGGACATTTGTTCCTCACAAGTATGCTCGAGGCACGCACGCACAGAGCACACACAAAACAGCACCCCACAGGAAATATTGTTTATTTGGGTAAACAGAATTAGCATAACTGGAAGGAGGAGGTAGCTGGTAGCCGCAGGGAGAAAGAAAAGGGAAAGACGGGGGGTTTCTCCAGGATTAAATCAGCTCATCAGAGAGAGAGAGAGAGAGAGAGAGAGAGAGAGAGAGAGAGAGAGAGAGAGAGAGAGAGAGAGAGACACAGAGACAGAGAGAGAGAGGCACAAATGGCATGGAGCTGCTGACATCTAGGACCACTTGGGGGTCCCTTAAGTCACATCATAATCCACACCGGTACAAATGACAGGATGACTCTGTGAGAAAGAGGTGGTGGCCCAGTCTGTCAAGAGAGTGATGGGGGGGGAAAGCCTTCTCCACATTCCCCACAATGAATGTAAGGCTTGTCATCTCTACCTTGCATGTCACCCCAGAGTGGAATTCCACCCAGCCTTCATCCGAAGAGGGATTCCCCAACAGAATGTGGCGAAGAAGCCACGCGTGTGATTCTCAGCGTATAGGTCCTCACCCAGGGCGCATTTCGACCGGTTCGGATTCTTTCTCCCGCCTATGGGATGAACCAGAGGAGAGCTTTTCCACCGAGAACCGAGTTGGTTCCAAACCGTAAAAGTTGGTTCGAAACGGGAACCACAAAATGCTTGGTTCCTCTGGTTCAATCTGATGGAAACGCAAGCCGGTTCGCGGCCGGTTCACAAGAACGAACCAAGGTTCCAAGAAAGTTGAACTAAGTTGGTTCTTGAACTAAGGTTCTTTTGGTGGAAAAGGCTCCCCAGTTAGTTGAGTTGAGTCGTTCAGGGTCTTGACCAATAGTTTTTAATTGTTGTTTCAGGGCTATTCTTACTGTTTTATGTTGTGTTTTTATTATTTTTTATTTTATTTGTGTGTTATGGAGTTACAGAGTGGAATATCCTCACAGTTCCTCGTACATCTAAGTTACAATAAACTTTCTTGAAATGATAAACATTCACAGACTTCAATATTTTGAACCAAGAACTGATAACGCCGCTCCACAAAAGGTTTCACCCCAATTACTGCCGTGGCATCTGTGCTAACAGCAACCTGGTGAGAATCCTCTTTATTATCATCAATCACAGAAAAATAATGTCCCGAGCAAAATGGCAAATTGTCTGTTTAACCACATTATCATTACAAACAGAAAACTGTCTCACACATCACAAAGATACATATTTTTTAAAATCCAATTTACGGTGTACAACAGACTGGATTTTCACCCTCGGCACCCTAATTGACAACAAAGGGAACAAAAACCAAAGCAAATTATTATCCTTTTTTGTTTGCTTAAGGAAAGCCTCAAATTCAATTTGGCACGAATTTGCTGTAAAAGAAACTATTGGAAAATTGTGTTGGAAGAAAACCCTGACATCCTAACTCTCAAATACCTGGAACGCGCCCACGTCGCATTAGATTTGAACCACTTTAACCATTATTTTATGCTTTAACTATTGAAATATAGCAGATATACAAGCTCACAGCGCGGCACCGAGTGCCGCGCTGCGAGCTTGTAGATCTGCTATTTTTGAAAAAAACTTGAAAATGTGTGCAAGTCTTTGAATGTCTTTGACCCAATCTTTGACCCGACTTCTAAATCCTTCCTCTAAATCATGCTGTTCTCAAACCTTTTCATGTCAAGGACCCCCAAAATGACAGGTATTTGGCCGCGGACCCCCCCATCTCAAAATAGGTTGTTCCAGGGACCACCCAGAAGTAAATATTTAGTTACAAATGTTCGCGTTTAAGTAGATATATTCATGATTTTTCAAAAATAGCAGATCTACAAGCTCGCAGCGCGGCACTCGGTGCCGCGCTGTGAGCTTGTATATCTGCTATTTTTCACTGGTTAAAGCATTCAATAATTCTTAGGACTAAATGGGTTAAAATCAATGAACTCTAGCCAACAATATTTGTGCTGTTAAGATTGGCCAAAAAACAACAACACAGACTTATTTCGCCCAAAGCCGGAGGGGTTAGACTGGGATTCAGCTTCACACATTTTCAACATTCTCTGTCGGCAGCAAGAAGTAAACAGAGAAGTGTCCACCAAAACAAGGCCTACTATTAGGCCTATCGATCAACAATTATTACATAATCGTTTAATCACAATTATATTTGAGATAATTGACAATTATTTTTAGTCATAATTTTCATACATGTTGAAACATGTTTGTCCATTTTCAAACATTTTAAAACAGATTAACAAGCTGGTACCGCAAATATACTGTACATTAGGGATCCCTGGCTAATATGACAAATATGCCTTAATACATTCTAATTGTCCTCTATAACTACAATGTAAAATTAAAAACACCTATTGTATTTCTTCTAGAAATAGCTAATCTTTCACTCAACAGGGGGAATGCCTGTCGCAAGTTGATGATGTCATAAATGTCATGTGTGATCTATCATGACATTTATGACATCATCAACTTGCGACAGGTATTTCCCTGTTGAGTGAAAGATTAGCTATTTCTAGAAGAAATAAAATATTTAAGGTGTTTTTAATTTTACATTGTAGTTATAGAGGACAATTATAATGTATTAAGGCATATTTGCCAGGGGATCCTTTTAATTGTAGACATGATTGCCCTAGCCTAGTAGCCTGACACTCAGCCTGAATTGACATTTCGTTTCACTTCATTATTCAGTCTGAAGTCAGTTCCGCCCACGGCGTTTGCAGGGATGGGCGTTGCCAAAATGAGGCACTGTTCAGCGATTGGTTCACCGACCAACACATGACATAGTGTTGTTATGTGTGCCTGGCTGGCTAGTGGCTAACCTGTTGCTTGCTAGTGCTACTTGCTAACCAAAGAAACAGTCAGAATAGGAGCACTACGAACTAGTAATCAAACACAACATAACATGCCTGCTACTGGTGTTTCATAGCGAGATCGATACGATCGCATTTTACCGCATTTTACCACGACACGATGTGCGGTACGGTACGGCGGCGGCGCTGGTGTACTTGGAAACACACATGAGTTCTGGGAAACCCCCACCCACGCTGATCACAAGACGCTGATTCACGACGCTGATTCGCCCGTTTGGATTTTCAAACGAGGCAGGCCTCCTCATTGAGAGCGATTCTAGACCTGAATCGCCGAAACAAAAAAATTAAAGGGGTGTGGCTAGCGATTCAGGGTCTGGAACTAGGCTACTAGCCTAGATTAACATACACAAAGCTGTACTGTTACTGTACTAACCTCGCCTACCAGGCATTCTGGGGGAAAGCCTGGTGATCGTTAACAATGGGCGGTTTGATCCGGTCTAGACGGAAACCACAAGCAGAAGAATCTTTGTTTTGGTTCCCTCCGTTTGTTTCCCCAATCCCTATTAAAATGCTCCAGTAGCTTAGTGTAGTCTTGCCAGTCGCTACGAGTTGGAATAAAAGATGCATAATATACACATTTTTCAAAAGCAAAACTACTCCGCATCAAGGAGTTTATTAGGTAGGCCCTAAAAGTATGTCCTTGAACGCAGGGGAATTATTTGGGGTTAAAACTGAATCCGGTTTGATAGTTCCGGCAAATTGTAGTCCTTTGAGTACTACAGCATGACGTAAAGTGGGTTCCTCTCCCGACCGGATCAAACCTCGAAAAGTGAAGTGATCCCAGACTAGTACTGTACCGTGACCCTAAACATCCACAGCATGCATAGCTGTGAGTGACCTGAAAGACTAGGCAAGAAGGGCCTTTCATTTTTATGCAATTAAAAGGAACGTATTTGGACATCCCAATTAGCATCTGGCTCAAAAATGTTGGACTATTATTATAATTTCCTTGCTTGTGAGGTCTACTTAAACAAACCTTGGAAATTCAAAAGTCTTCGAATATTTCAAATCCTTCTAAGGTTTTTAGAAAAACCTATGTTTCTACGTCAGTGGTGCTCAAACTTTTTCATGTGAAGGACCCCCAAAATGATATGTATTTGGCCACGGACCCCCATCTCAAAATATTTAGTTCCAGGGACCCCACAGAAGCAAAACTTGAGTTACAAATACATATAGGCCTATTCAAAGATTTGCACATATTTTCACGACTTTTTGAAAATAGCAGATCTACAAGCTCGCAGCGCGGCAACCAACCTTGGGCCCTAGTAACTCTTCTTTTATTCATAGTCACAGTGTCAAGCAGGGGTCTTCGACAGTGGGTCCGGGACCTATCACACATTCAGTTCACTTTCACAAACTATAACATACAGTAGTCTCGTTGTAACGGCACTATGGCTGCCACTCGTACAGTAGGTTTAAGTCCATTGATATTAGCTACTGTTTTGATTGCAATGTACAGTCATTGTGACATTTTTTTTGCAATGTCACACTGCTTTACAGTCTCAGCTCTGTTGCTTTGTTCCTTTCTCAGTTGAAGGGGAGAGAGAAAGGGGGGGGGTTATCATCACAGAGAGACAGTTGATTCTTTAACCATTTAAACCCTCTATTCTTAGTAAAAACTGACGGCTGTTACAACGGTATTTGCGCTTTTTTTCTGTCCACACCAAATCTCTTTACCAAAAGTACGTAGCTGATCTTGCTACACGTGAGCTCATAGACTGACTATTTTTTTGGCGAACCTCCCCCAGATGTGTACAGCCTACAGTGAGTGTGCAGGGGTCATCACCATGCTGGCTTGTGGTTGATAGTTTTGTAAATGTATTTCTTCCTGCAAATAATTCAGTAATTGGGTCTTTGTGATCAAAATGATGATGTTACATTATAAAGATCTAAATCTAAAATTTGCCACAGACCTCTGTGACTGTTCTCTACCTTTTAACTCAACCTACACATGCCTGGGGAAGGTTCCTCAGTGGCACAGAGACAGAGAGAGACAGAGACAGAGGGAGGTATGCAGTCTTTGTATTCCTCTTCTCCTCTCTTCCATGGCCAAGATGAGAGCTGGATGTCAAGCTGACACACATTGTAGCCAGACTTATCTGACTGTGACAGCAGTCGCACCTCTCTCCAGGCGCGTCACACCAAATTCTGGGCCCTGGGTACAAGGATTCACTGCGGGCCCCCCATGAATGTTAACTATTGAAAAATAGCAGATATACAAGCTCACGGCGCGGCACCGAGTGCCGCGCTGCGAGCTTGTAGATCTGCTATTTTTGAAAAATTGTGAAAATGTGTGCAAGAAACTTGTGTTTCTATGTATGTCAGTGATGCTCAAACTTTTTCATGTCAAGGACCCCCCCCAAAAACATGATATGAATTTGGCCATGGACCCCCATCTCAAAATATTTAGTTCCAGGGAGCAAAAACTTGAGTTACAAATGTTCGCTTAAAAAATACATAATTCAAAGATTTGCACACATTTTCACAACTTTTCAAAAAATAGTAGATCCACAAGCTCGCAGCGCGGCACTCGGTGCCGCGCTGTGAGCTTGTATATCTGCTATTTTTCAATAGTTAAAGTTACTAGGGCCCCTCCACCTTGGGCCCTGGTAACACTTTCCTACCCCTTGTGACGCCCCTGGTCACACCTCTCTCTCTCTCTCGCTCTCTGCCCCCAGGCTGCCACCTGCACCACGTCTTGTGGATACGCTACACAACAGCATACTGTACATATACGCTATACACTGTCAAAAAACATAATATAGAAAAAAATACAAAAAAAAACACCCCGGGAGAATACATTTCCATTGAGGGTGCAGTTGTCAAAACTGGAGGTCTGTGGTACCAACTGACAGTGTCAGAATTTATTCAGAAGGATTCATGCTGAATATATCAGGCAGAAGGCAGAATGAGTCTTTACTTAGAATCCAGCAAAAAGAGAACAAAAATCTATACCAGAGGTGTATCAAAAAAAACTAGCAAACAAGGCAGGCAGGGGCAAGATAAAGGGATAAATCCGAAAACAGGCAGGCAAGGTCTCAGTCCAGGAATAGACCGGGAAAGTCGCTCGGGCTGATTTTAACAGATGAAGGCAGAGGTTACGATTACAAACTGACAAATGGTAACGTTGCAACTGACTGAATATAAATACCCCACAACTAGTTAGAGTAACAAACTGCAGGTGAATAAAACAGGTGAGGAGTAGGTGATAGGCTGATTACTGATTCCTAGGAATGCAGGGGGAGTGTACGGTTGAGGCAGGCCTAGAGAGGATTCCTAACAGACAGACCCCCCTATACATACTAAAAATATTAAATACTGTACATTGAACCTCATGTGCAGTGTTGATTTCGTTGACTAACTCTATGATGGAAAATGTTCGTCAACTACGTACCTTTTTTTTCACTGACGAAAACTACATAAAAAACTAATAAAAGCTAAGTTATGATGAGTTGGTACTGCTGTCAGCTCACAGCAGGCCCTTTTCCACCAGCAAAGAACCGGTTCCGGTTCTTTCTCCCGCCTATGGGATGAACCAGAGGTGTGCTTTTCCACGAGAACCGGAGTTGGTTCCGAACCGTAAAAGTTGGTTCGGAACCGGAACCACAAAATCCTTGTTTTTTGAGGTTTCAGAGCCAAATCCTTGGCTCTGATTCAATCTGGTGGAAACGCAAGTCGGTTCGCACGAACGAACCAAGGTTCCCAAGAAAGTTGAACCGGCACTGGTTCTGGAACCGGTTCTTTGCCGGTGGAAAAGGCTCTAGCTAGAGTCGGCTCACAGCTAGAAAGTCGTGGGTTCGATTCCCGCCAGGGATGCTGTGGGCGCTGGGTGGCGTGTTCTCTCCTCCGCGTCATCAGTGCCCATACCCTAGGTGGGGTTGGCAAAAGGGCCTTTCTGTGCGGAGTTTGCATGTTCTCTCCGTGTCTCCTAGGGTAGGTACCCTCACAAAATATATATATATATATATATATATATATATATATACTGCCTCCCACTAGTCAGCCGGGGCGGCTGATGGAGGGGAAAGGAACTGGTTGGAATAACGTGTTCCTTCCAAACGCTACGTCCAAGCAGGGAAACTCCCCCCTGCCAGGTGATAAGAAGCATTAGGTCAGTCCGTTGTCTCCCCAGGTTGGCAGAGGGAGTGTAGCGCCCAGGATTACATTAGACAATTGACACCGGGTGAAAACAATGGGTTACAAAAATCGTGGGATAAAAATTTTGAAAATAATAAAAATCAACACTTGTCTGTCTGTCTCTCTACTCCCCAGGTGCTGCTGCGGCCGCCTCATAGGTCAGCATGTGGGCCTGCCGCCCGGCATGGCGTCCAGCCAGAACGACAAGGCGGAGAGGCTGGCCGCCACCAAGAGCCAGGAGGAGAAGTGGTCGGTGTGCAAGCACACGCAGCTCAGCCCCACCGACGCCTTCGGCACCATCGAGTTCCAGGGCGGAGGTCACTCCAACAAAGCCATGGTGAATAGCACTGCACCACAGTGGTGGGAAAGGAACTGTCGAACTGAGTACATTTACTCAAGTTCTTTAGTACAGTTTTTTTTGGGGTGTGTTTGTACTTATTATTTCCATTACTTTCAGCTCACAATGCGCATTGTAGATCTGCTATTTTTGAAATATTTTATACATTTGAAAACTCAAAATGGGACATTCTGCATAATGAGTACTTTACTTTTGGTACTTTAAAGGAGTATAGTTAACACCCAAAATGACTTTTTTTCTGTTGATTACTCGTGCCATGGAGACTTGAGTTCAATAATATCTTTTTTGTATTTGTCGCATTCCTAAGACAAAGATTGGATTATAACAAATGTAGCCCCATTGATTCTGGATGGGGACCCAAATACGGCCCTGGATGGGGACCCAAATGCATTTGGGTCAGAATCAATGGGGGTAAATTTAGTGTCAAGGGTCAACTACATTTTATCCCCATTGATTCTGACTGAGCTTGTGCCATGCATTTGGGTCCCCATCCAGAATCAATGGGGGATACATTTACTACAATCACATTTTTGTCTTAGGAATGCGACAAATACAACAAAATATTATTGAACTCAAGTCTCCATGGCATGACTAATCAATAGAAAGAAATGTCATTTTGGGGGTGAACTAACAACTCATTTAAGTACATTTTGAGGCCAATACTTTGGCTACATCTCAGAAGCAATAATATATTGTACTTTTTACAATTATTTGAAAACTTGAAAACTAGTTTACCAGTTACTTTGCAGATTTCGATTATTATGACTATGGCTATTTGAAAATAGATGATCTACAAGCTCACAAAGCCTTGCGATGCAATGTGTTGTGAGGTTTTAGATCCGCTATTTGTAAAAGATTTTAATACATTTTATACATAATTGATACATTGTTAAAAGATAATGAGTATTCTTTTGGTACTTTAAGTATATTTTGATACCAATACATTTGTACTTGTACTTTTACTCAAGTACATTTCGATTACCGGACTTTCGCTTCTAACAGAGCATTTCTACATTGCAGTATTGATATTTTTTACTCAGCAAAATGTAATACTTTTCCACACCACTGCCTGTGCTAGATGATCAGGCACTAATACTATGCCAGCATGGGTCCACATCTATCACTTCACTGCACGCTACTCTAAACAAAGACATCTAGGATCATTATTACTATGGTAATGGCTGTACTCCAAGACTGCCCGTCGCCATGGCAACTGACTAGGATATGACTGTGGTTGTTAAAGAACAGCCTCTGTTGTTATTGATCCGGATCCGGAGCCGTTCTGGGTCAGGTTAAGACTCTGAGCGCTTTTGTACATAAACACGTATTGTACAATGTAAGCAGTTGTACAATGGGGCAGCAGTTGCTCAGGGGTAGAGAGTGGACTCTTGGCAACCGGAAGGTTGCCAGTTCGATCCCGGGCTCCCCCAGAGTTGGCGTCGAAGTGTCCTTGAGCAAGACTCTGAGGGCCCTATTATGATCCAGGTCTTATGCCTTATGCCTTAACTTCTTTACCTTTTTTTCCACTATTTTGAAAAACATTTTTAAATACTTCAAATGCTGATCTACATCTGCACGTTGTGAACTTGCAGATCAGCTATTTGAAATATTTAAAAAACAAAAACAAAATAGTAAAAAAAGGCAAAGAAGTTAAGGCATAAGGCATAAGACCTGGATCATAATAGGGCCCTGAGCCTTTAATTGCTCCCGATGAGCGGGCTGGTGCCTTGCATGGTTTCCTCCGCCATCGGTGTATGAATGTGTGTGTGTGAACACTAAAAGTTAGTAGGCCTATATGGAGATAAGAGGTTCCTGACTTAGTAGTATTTGGATACTTACATATGACGTTCACTCCAATACATTTAACAACAAATAGTTGTAACTCTGACAGTGTACAAATGGAACCAAATGAACCCTGACGGGTTCATTTGGTTCCATTTGGGGATACCTTGAAATGTGAAAGTTTGAGAAACACTGCTTTAAGGCATAGTGTAGAACTTTGCCCTGTGTTTTTACATGCAGTAACAAAGCGAACCAGTCGTGTGGTGGTGTTACCTATAGAAACACACTGGAGTAGTGTGGAGGTGATTACCGGCAGAAACACCACCACACTGACACTGCTGCTGCTATAGAGGGAAACCGTTAAAATTATACACGTGTGTGTGTTTAATACGTTTGTGTGCCCATTTCTGCACGTTGTTGTTTGGTCTTTGATGTCACAAAACTCCTGTGGTGACAATTAGATGTTAAATCAACATCTTTTGTCGTGTTGGGTGTTTGCCAGAACTACATAAAACAAAGCTTTGGCTTCCGTATAATTTGTTAGTTTTTGTGACATGCTGAGAACAGTAATTAGCATGTGGTGTCCAGACGAGTACATTTTAGAAACTGACATCCTACTGGAACTAATTAGTTGGTCCACAGCGCACAATAAAAAAAGTTGTTAATTAATTGGACCAAAAAAGGTTCAATATTGTCTCTTTTTGGAGCTAAATGAACATCCCTTTTTCTCCCTTCAGTCTTGAAAATAGTCGATCTACAGAACCAGCTCACAATGTGACGCAATGCGTTGACGATACGATACATGGACGATATTGTGGCGATACGATACGATTCGATTGAATCGTATCTTTTTCATTTTTTCTTCTTAAAAATGCTAAATACAATGCACAAGTAGGTAGTATCGATACAATCGATTCTTTGCACTGCCGATACGATACAAAATCAAACGATACGATTCGATTTTAGCTGTTTTCATTTCGATATACTTCGATTTCTTAAGTTAAAAACGATATTTCGATGCCGTTACCATATCGTTACACCCCTACATGTTGCCCATCCCTGACCTAAAGGAAGCCCCTCTTGTGTCTCCCAGTACGTGCGGGTCTCCTACGACACCAAGCCGGACCTGCTCCTGCACCTGATGACCAAGGAGTGGCAGCTGGAACTGCCCAAGCTCCTCATCTCGGTCCACGGGGGTCTGCAGAACTTCGAGCTGCAGCCCAAACTGAAGCAGGTGTTCGGAAAGGGCCTCATCAAGGCCGCCATGACCACGGGAGCCTGGATCTTCACCGGAGGAGTCAACACAGGTACGCGTGCGGGTTTGGTGAAAATATACAGCAGCTGATCAACAAGATCACAGATCACAACGTGTCACCCATTGGGCTGTCACGATTAGGACATTTTACATGATGATTAATTGTGATTAACAATTTAATTGTGTTTTTGTCGTTGACAATTACATTTCTGTTTGGCTTGTAGGCTTTGAAGTTGCACATGGTAGATATGACACATAACCTAAATATACAAAGAAATTACTGACATATTTGACAACTTTATACTTAGTGGAAATAGCCGATCTACAAGCTCACAACGTGTCGCATCGCGATACGTTGTGAGCTTGTAGATCTGCTATTTCCACTATTTTTTACTTTAAAAAAAAAAAGATATGAACATTTTCAAACATGGAAACGATTATGACGATTATGAAAAATAATCACAATTATGTCAAATAATCGTGATTAGACGATTATGTAATAATTGTGACAGCCCTACGTATTACCCATTGTAACTTCAAACTCTATTTTAACCATGATAGATTCATGGAAAACCCGTCCTTGGCTCTGGTGACTCAAACCGCCCTCCTAATATGTGAGCTGTATGTGTGTCTTCAATTACTTTCATAATTTATTTTTGATAATTCTTTTGGAAAATGAAAAAGAAAAAAAAAAATATATATATAATGAAATTAAATTAATGAAAAAAGTAATAATCCAGCCAGCTCACATATTTAGGACGTCATTATGAGTCACCAGAACCAAGGACTCGTGTTTTTGATGAATCCATCATGGTTAAAAAGGAGTTTGAAGTTTGTATAGGAAGGGGCCGTGTCTGATAAAAGGAATATCAAATATCGAAATACTGAATAGAGCAACTTAAAAACTGTCCCGGGTGCTCCCTAAAGCCTGATTAGACCTTCAAAGAAAAAAAAGAAACAAAAAGCCATGGCGCTTTGGTTCAGCCTTGGCGAGGCACATAGTGATGTGGCACACAGGGGTGTCACACCAAATTCTGGGCCCTGGGTACAAGGATTCACTGCGGGCCCCCCATGAATGCTCTTCATAGGGGGGAGGGGGTTTAACCCATTTAGACTGGGAACACATCATTTTGCGCTTTAACTATTGAAAAATGGCAGAGATACAAGCTCACGTGCCACGCTGTGAGCTTGTAGATCTGCTATTTTTGAAAACTCGTGGTGTTTCAAAACCTATGTTTCTATGTCAGTTTCTATGTCACTTTTTCATGTGAAGGACCCCCAAAATATTTTGTTCCAGGGACTCCCCAGAAGCAAAATTTGAGTTACAAATGTTCGCTTAAAAAATACACACATTCAAAAGATTTGCACACGTTTTCACGACTTTTCCAAAAATAGCAGATCTACGAGCTCGCAGCGCGGCACTCGGTGACGCGCTGTGAGCTTGTAGATCTGCTATTTTTCAATAGCTAAAGTATAAAACAATTAAGGCCCCTCCACCTTGGGCCCTAGTAACTCAGCCCCCCCTTGTGACGCCCCTGGGTGGCACACAGACAGAAGCAGTGAGTGGATGGTTAGAGGTTGGCAGGCGGAGGGCCCGACAATGAATGGAGCAGATTGATGGCTCACACAGAGGGGTGGCAGAGGGGTCAGGGAGAGAGGTGGAATGAGGTGACCTCCCCGTCTGACCGCCGCTCTGCTGCAGGACGTGATGGCACCCTGTCTGAAGCATGTGTGTGTTTGTATCACTGTACTTATGAGGACCTTAATGTCCCCTCAAGCAGGCACGTGCACACATAGACATCAAAGGGGGCTTGAGCCCCTGCCCTCTTTTATCCGTCTGTAAAAAGTGCCCTCTCCAGACCATGAATGCAGTTTTCACTGTGGTGAAAGAAATGCAAATGCCCCTCTTTCCATGCCATACCTGAAGTCATCATTCAAGAGAATAGCCTTGTTTTCTCACTAAAAAAAACCCAACATACAGTATAAGTGTATAGAGGGTATCTGCACATTTCTAAAGTGACAATTTAAGGTATTGTATTAGCCTATTAATTATTGTTCTTTGCGTTCCACTGTGAGCTTGTAGATCTGCTCTTTTTCGTCTCCAGTAATATAACCCCCCCCCAAAAAAAGACATTCATAAAATCAACGTCCTAAAACGTCCTCACAAGTATAGTGATACAAGTGTGTGTGTGTGTGTGTGTGTGTGTGTGTGTGTGTGTGTGTGTGTGTGTGTGTGTGTGTGTGTGTGTGTGTGTGTGTGTGTGTGTGTGTGTGTGTGTGTGTGTGTGTGTGTGTGTGTGTGTGTGTGTGTGTGTGTGTGTGTGTGTGTGTGCGTGCGTGCGTGCGTGCGTGCGTGCGTGCGTGCGTGCGTGCGTGCGTGCGTGCGTGCGTGCGTGCGTGCGTGCGTGCGTGCGTGCGTGCGTGCGTGCGTGCGTGCGTGCGTGCGTGCGTGCGTGCGTGCGTGCGTGCTGGGTAGGTGAGCTCCGTTTCTGAGACAGTTTTTATCTTGTACAGCCATGTGTGTCGCTTATCGTCTCTGTCGGATGGAAACCTCTTATGTCCAAAACTGTTACTTTTCAGGATTCAAATATAAAAATGACAGTAGCAAAAGTAGCAGATCTACAAGCGAAACATATGGGAGCTCATCGATCTGCCACTTTTGATGCTTTTGTGTGACGCAGTAATATAGGAGGACTGTTAACTCATGAAGAAATACAAATAAAAAACACGAGAAGTTAGAGTATGGACTTAAGAGTTTTCCACCTGACAGTCAGCAACGCTATCTGTAATGAAACAAGGTATTGATTCTGACCAACTTTTACCTGTTCTTTTATCTGTCTGTCTGCCTGTCACACACACACACACACGCACACACACACACACACACACACACACACACACACACACACACACACACACACACACGCACACGCACATACACATACACACAGGGGTGATCCGTCACGTAGGAGACGCGCTGAAAGACCACGCCTCCAAGTCCCGGGGGAAGATCTGCACCATTGGCATCGCACCGTGGGGCATCGTGGAGAACCAGGAGGACCTTGTGGGCAAAGATGTACGTACCTGTGTGTGTGTGTGTGTGTGTGTGTGTGTGTGTGTGTGTGTGTGTGTGTGTGTGTGTGTGTGTGTGTGTGTGTGTGTGTGTGTGTGTGTGTGTGTGTGTGTGTGTGTGTGTGTGTGTGTGTGTGTGTGTGTGTGTGTGTGTGTGTGTGTGCGAGCATACATTAACACACTGTTTCTCAAGCAGTCACAGACACATTTTTATGGGTTACGATTTCGAGTTGCCTCGGGAACCCAGGCTTTTCATTCAAGAAAGAAAAGCCTAAAACCCCCAGTAACTGTGGCTCAGCCAATCACAAGCCGCGGTCGTCAAGGCATATAGTGTCCGGAGAGCAGAGGGGCTCACATGAAAATGTATTTTAATTGTGACCGAAGGTCGCATTATTGCGACCGAAGGTCGTATTATACCCTTAATCCATTGTGTGCTCCAGAAATTAACGGATTAAAATGTCCAGCGTGCCTCCCGCAGGCTGCATCCACGACCGTTGTCTTATTTTGAAGGCCAGAAGTCCATAGCGTAAACACTTCCGGTTTGACGTCATCACGTCCATCACCGGAATCGCTCGTCGTCAACATGCTGTTGTGTAATGGCGGATCGGTGCTTTTCAACATGTGTTATATAAGCGAGAATCTACTGCCATCCTCCCTTTGAAAGTGTTGTTTGGAGATAATGGACATTAAAGATGAGATTCCCCGTCTGCCTCAATGTTATGGGATTACTATTTTGTGCTCGTGGATCCGTGATGATGATGAATCGGCAGGGCGATCGTCTCAGGACCTTCCGCGCAGCAACAGGGTAGGAGAACCGCCGTTACAGTAATAGAGAACTTTTCACGAGTATACTCGGGATCGGCACCATGTGCTACTCGAGTATTTTTCACGAGTATTCTCGGGATCGGCGCTAATTTTGTTTAAAAACCCCGTAGCTTGTCTGTCTGACTGTGTGTCTTCTGTACAGGAAGTGATGTCAGTGTGATGTCAGTGAGTCACAGTGATGTGGTACAGAATGACTCATATATGGGCATAAAAAGGATGTCACGTGACATCACTTCCTGTACCGACAGTCAGAGAAGCTACGAGATTTCTCAGGGTATAAAAGTCCATATGGTCATTCCCAGAAAAAGAAAAAAAACTTTTATGTCCATGCATGGAGATTTCTGATGTCATAAATTCCAGGTCGAAAATGAGAATGTTAGGGTACCATATATGCCCCATATATGGAGATCGACAGGCATTCAAACCAATGCCCTGATTCATGCCAAAAAATCAAAAACATCAAAAATGGAGTTAAGAGGTATTGACAATGATGATACTGTATGTAACAAACAAACAAATCAAAGAAATTCCATGAATAATAAAAACATAATAATCTATCTATAAATGCGAGAAGTCTCTGCGTGTGTGTGTGTGTCTGTCTGTGTGTCTGTAATCCGCGTATCTCGAGAACCGTTCGTCCCACCGGCTTCAGATTCGGCACGCGCTTTCCCCGCCGCGGCACGGAGTGCAGTGCCGGGTCTCGACCCGACCCGACGCGCGGTTTTCCCGAACCGTTGCGAAACGTTCGGAATCTCCTTATGCGGGGTTGATTGTTGACATCAGGCTGTTCCGGAGGAAATTGGCGAAAGCTCTGACTCATTGTGACATCACTTCATAAAAGGCTCTGACATCACGTACGCCACATGAGTCAACAAAAAATCTCTGTGAGTGTGTATGTATGTATGTAATCCGCGTATCTCGAGAACCGTTCGTCCCATGGGCACGCGCGTTCTCCATATATGGGCATAAAATGAATGCCCCCATATATGGGCATAAAATGGATTGCAGACAGACAGATACAGATATCTCCATATATGGACATAAATGGACAGAGGCAAACAGATGGTCAAAGATCTCCATGCATAAAATGAATGCCCCCATATATGGGCATAAAATGGATTGCAGACAGACAGATACAGATATCTCCATATATGGACATAAATGGACAGAGGCAAACAGATGGTCAAAGATCTCCATATATGGGCATAAAATGGACGCAGACAGACAGATACAGATATCTCCATATATGGGCATAAATGGACACAGGCAAACAGATGTTCAAAACGGGTCCTATGACAACAGGTATAATGAGGTTTGCATTAAAGGGGGAACCGGCACTGTGTCTGCAACACAGTTGGAGGCACAGACAGATACTCCATATATGGGCATAAAATGGACGCAGATAGACAGATATCTCCATATATGGGCATAAAATGGACCCAGAACTATAACTGCAGTGATCTCCATATGTGGACATAAAATGGACGCCGACAGACAGACAGACAGATACAGATATCTCCATATATGGGCATAAATGGACACAGGCAGACAGATGGTCAAAACGGGTCCTATGAAAACAGGTATAATGGGGTTTGCATTAAAGGGCGGGGCATTCATTCCCTATTTACATTGTTCCGAGTTGGCCAGGTCGCCGACTAGACGCTGGGCCGCCCGAAGTAATAATAATTAAGAAGTAGTGAAAATACCCGATAGCTCTCGCGGTGCCAAGTGACGAGTTGTGTGCCCAGGGAAAACGTCTAATCTCTATGTTGGGTCTGGGTACCACTGCATTAAGTGTGTATATTGTCCCTATGTGGTGCAGGCTTGTATCTCTCTTTCAACTTTTTATGTTTTTTGTTGTTGTTCTTTTTTTTTCTCGTCTTATGAAAGTGTAGAAGTGTAGAAAGTAGTTAAATAATGTGCTGCTGATAGAAGATATAGTTGATGTCGATACGAGGCAGAAACCTTGTATCTTCATGTGACCAGCCGTGACAGGAGGGCTGCCATCATGTTGATTTAAACTTTTTTCTTTTCTTTTTTTTATCATATAAGCAGGGAAATTGACATATTGGTTGTGCAGTTTGACCAACCAGTTTTGGAGATATGTCTCAAATGGAGTGATGTCTTGCAGAGATACAGTGAGCTGGGAGCTTAGTGATTAGCCACATTTGGTTTGCTTTGGGCGTATGTATCGACGGACCCAAAATTATTTTCGATTTCACTTCACATTAATGCTTTTTGTCGTATTTACATGCCGAGTTAAGCTCTGACATTTAAGTGAAATGTAGGCTGATATTACCAGACTGCTAGTGTGGCCTTTTAACTGTTGTTTGTGATAGGTAACAAGGATAGGACAAGATGTACAGTATGATAGCAGGGCTTCATGCGTGTGCATGTTTCAAAGTGACACGTGAAGTTCATCTTTGATCAGAACCAATACATTTCTGTTGGCAGCTTATTAAACGGATTGCTGAGTAAGCGCATGTGTAAGCGCTGCCTCCGTGTGCTTTATGTATTTAACGTTGACACCTAAGGATGGTGACTACTGGGACTACTGTATATACTGTACAGTATATACACTAGACAGCTGGCTGACTCAGTCAAATCCAGAGAATTAATTTGATCTCAGAGCGTTTCATCGTATCCTACAGTACTAAACTTGTCAACCAAAGCTGATTAATGTCGATGGCTGAAATTAATTGTAATAAAAACGTTTTTTTTTTACCATTCCTAATGCACACTATTTCATGTTCGTTATTAGCAGAAAAGCAAAGTGCTCCCGCCAAATGACAATTTAGTCAAACCTGTTACTTTTCAGGATCAAGTTAAAAACAGCAAAAGCTCTACAAGCTCAAAACCTTTTCTTTTTTATACAGTATGTTACAGTTAGATTGGGTAAATATATGGCTGTGGACTTTTTGCCCAGTGCAGGACTCTAAATAGCAAGATCCTTACCAGAATTACCCTACAAAGTGAAAATCGATTTGACGATTTTTTTTTTTTTTTTTGTAATCTTCCAAATCCGATTTCGATTAAAAATCGATTAATCGCCCAACCCTACCCATAACCTGCGTCTGGAGTACTGATCCAATACCAGCGTCACACAAACACATTTTTACCAAATGGACCCAAGTTGTGGGGTTCCTTGTCTCCTTGAAGTGGTTCTCAAAGAGGTTTGAGAACTGATCTAGGAATAGTAATGATAACCTAATGCAAGTTAGTAAAATAATCATGTATATGTTATAGTAAGAGTATTAAACAGTTGTGCAACATCAGCTGAAGCATTACAAATATGACTGTAAATGAAATATCTTATGTGTATGACAATGACATGTCATACTCACAAATGCCGATACCAGCATTTTAAGCAGTATCAGCAGCTTTTCCGATACTTGTATTGATATAAGAACACCACTAATTGTAATGCATTAATCCTCATCAACTATATGTTGGTCTGTGGTGCTTGGTTTACTCAAGGACTATAAAACAATGCAGTATAATTATGAAATACTTGACTTTACTTTACATTTGTGTTACTTCTACTCCACTACATCTCAGATGCAAATATTGTACCTTTTTTACTCCATTACAATTACACATCTTGTGACAGCTTTAGTTGCCTGTTACTTGTAGATCTGCTATTTTTGAAAGAGGTTTTTTAAAAAGCAGTACTTTGACTTTGGTACTTTAAGTACTCAAACACACATACACAGTACACACATAAGCCAAGGACATGTACAGTAATGATGAGTATGATAAGATACTCAGCTAGTGGGGAATGCTCTCTTCCCTGGTGAGAATTGCCCCTTTATATAGGGCTTGTTTGTGTATTGTATGACATCACGCCACATCATCAGCTGTGGACTCTGTGATGTCATCGTATCTCCATATATGGCCATCTCCGTATATGGAGATATAAGTCGTCCATGCCCAAGTATGGGCTGGTGAGGTCAGACTTTGTGTGGTGCGTAGGTTATCTCCATATATGGAGATTCAACATTCCAGGTGTAACTATGGCTGCCTGTATGACGTGAGAGGTGGAGGTTGTGGATTGGCAGGCAAGGAGTGTGTGTGCAAAGTTTGGCATGTCTTGGGGCAACGGTGGCGGAGATATGAGTTGGGGAAAAGTGTGACATGACGGACAGACTGACTGACTGACAGACAGACAGCCGGTGGAGGTTTTGGTAGTAAATGCGACCTGACGGTCGCAAATTAATCAATTGAATAAATGCAGTCCGTCTCAAGACAAGCCATTCATTGCGTCTCATACAAGAGTCACAGTGTAAGAATCTTGATAATCTTTGATAAAGAGATGGAAATGCTTTTGATTGCCTTACCATTACGTACCATTTCCAGTATCACTCGTAGGGTGAGAAGTTCAGCTGACTTTCAGCAGACTCCTTTCCAAGTGTAGAACCGCTGCTCCTACACTTGGAAAGGAGTCAGCTTAGGTGGTTCGGGCATCTACTGTAGTATGGATGCCCCCCCGAGCACCTTCCTCTAAAGCAGTGGTCCTCAACCTTTTCAAGCCGTGACCCCCAAAATATTCATATTTTAACTGGGGACCCCCCCACCCTGACGAGCACTAAGAGTTGAGGCATTACATTTTGTTCTATACGGTTCTATTGTGAAAATAGCAGATCTACATGCTCACAACGCCTCGCAACGCGAGGCGTTGTGAGCATGTAGATCCGCTATTTTCACAATTTCTGCCTCTAATGTTTGACAATTTGACCAATGTTTAATTTGTCATTTTAGAGGTATTAAATTGTCACTTTAGAAATGTGCAGAAACCCACTATACACTTAAACTTTATGTTGGTTTGTTTACAGTTGAGTGAGAAAACAATGTTTCACATTAAGTTCATTATCTGGGGACCCCCCAAAATAATTTGGGAACCCCCTGGGGGTCCCGACCCACAGGTTGAGAACCACTGCTATAAAGGTCCTCGATGCACCTCCCATTAGGAGGAGACACTGTGGTGGATCAAATAATAAGGTTTATATTATCTCCAAATCTGGAAATCTCATTCCATTGAAGATGGATGGATGGATACATTAGTACACTGGGTACATCCTCCATGTTGCGTGGAACATGAGCGATGAACTTGAACCATTCATTTGAACTGGTCGGTCCTGTGTAAGTGAGCAAAGTGATTTGTTCAGAATGCTCGCTGAAATGAAAGGGCTCGCTCATCAGGGGATAACAGTTCCTTAACCACATCCTCCCATCTGCCTGTACGTTGACGACGGTTGGATAGCTTGTTCCATTGGTATGAACCACTGTGACATCAATGAGTAATTGATCTGCTACAAAAGTGATCTTCTTTGGCATTTCAGCTTCCGTTTGAATTGCCCAGTGCTTATGCCAGTTATTCACATGGTACAGCTCTGGTCTCTCTGCCTGCGCGTTGACGACAAAGTAGAATTCAGTGTGGTGTTTTTTAGCGTGTTTGAGTTCGTTGTGTGTTGCAGCAAATCTGGTTTGATAGCTAACTTTCTTGGTTGCTTTGACCTCTATGTACTGGGTTATTCCGTTGGTATGATCCACTGTGATGTCATAAGGCTTACCCGTCTCCCGTCCAGCGTTTATCCATTTGACGTTGGCGTCATCGCCATATTTTGACCTCAAGTACAGCCAGGCCCATTCTTCTCCACGTTTGCCAACTCCACTCTGGTTCAGTTTGTCTCGTATACAACTTGTATTCATCTTTTTCAAATTGACTGTATGTCCTATTGTAGGTTGTATACAACTTGTATTCATTCTTTTCAACTTGAACATTCTAGGTGCTTGTACATTAGATACATAACCATGTTTAGTTATATGGGGGGGCTCTCTCCATTCCGAGTGGCAAGTGGCAACACTTCCACAGAGGTTAGGGTAAGGGTAAGGGATAGGTTTAGTGTCGGAATGGAGATATGTCTTTAAGGAGACATGTGGTGGCATGCTGCTCTCAGTGCTATGGTATGGACCTCCTCCTGAAGATGCTGATGATCAACTGAAGTGATTTGTTGACACTTCACCTTTTTATAGCATAACCGTTGCTATGGACAACAAATATGTCAACAAACATTTTGTCAACAGACATTTTTGTCAACAAACATTTTGTCAACAAACATTTTGTCAACAAACATTTTGTCAACAAACATTTTTGTCAACAAACATTTTGTCAACAAACATTTTGTCAACAAACATTTAGACAAACACACTCAAGATGTGTTTCCCCATAAATGTGTACCCTAGCAACCACAGTGTTTACCCTAGCAACGGGCAGTTTTACCATAGCAACCACAGTGTTTACCCTAGCAACCACAGTGTTTACCCTAGCAACCTAATATCAGACCATATTAAACCATAGCAACCTACTTTAAAAAAAATATTTTTTCCAAAAAGTATTTTTTGTCCAAAAAGTATTTTTTGTCCAATAAGTTTTTTTTTCTCCAAAAATTTTTTTTGGAGAAAATTTTTTTTTTGTCCAAAAAGTATATTTTTTTCTCCCAAAAATTTTTTTTTTGCAAAAAAGTATTTTTTTTGCAAAAAAAGTATTTTTTTTCCAAAAAAGTATTTTTTTTCCAAAAAAGTATTTTTTTTTCCAAAAAATGTATATTTAAGTATTTTTCAAAAATAAGTATTTTTTCCCAAAAAAGTTTTTTTTTCTCCAAAAAATGTATATTTAAGTATTTTTCAAAAATAAGTATTTTTTCCCAAAAAAGTATTTTTCCCCCCAAAAAGTTTTTTTTTTTCAGTTAGATCGTGGTAAGAGCACTTGTTTTGTCGTTCACCACACACCAATCACCACTAGATGGCGACAACAGCCATTCACTAGTGTAGGCGCTGACGTCACTCGTTTGCGACTCTCTTTCGTTGTTTATTTACTAGCCTAGCTCGGCTGTGTTTAGCCATTAGCTTACTATGCCTAACTCTAACCCTAACCCTAACCTCAGTAAAACTATGTGTAACCCTAACCTCCGTGGGGTGAGGCGCTATCATTCCTGCCGACGCTACGTTGTTGTTGCCTTTGTTGTTGCCTTTGTTGTTGTTGCCTTTGTTGTGGATCAAAGCGACCGCTTGTTCCGCCCCGCGCCGCACGACGAGCGCTCCGGTTCTCAATTTCACTGAACCTCAAAAAAAACGTAACCTATATATCCCACGATTTTTTAACCCATTTTTCACCCGGTGTCAATTCATGTAATCCTGGGCGCTACACTCCCTCTGCCAACCTGGGGAGTCAACGGACTGACCTCATGCTTCCTTCCATGCATGAGGAGTCCAAGTTGCCTCTTTTCACCTGACAGGGGGGAGTTTCCCCGGTTGGACATAGTAACGTGGTATTTGAAGAGCCCTTTAAAAAAAATGAAAAAAAAAAATGCACCGGTTCTTAGTGATCGGTGCTCACTTTGCATGGTATCAAACACGACACATTTACATATCTCCTTGTATGGGCTGTTCTGTCCGTGACATCAGCTGTGGAGAAGTCGGTCGCTGCATACTTTCTATGATGTCACGTCTCGTGTGCCGTTAGTCTCGTACTGCATACGGACATAGGGACACGGACATCGGGTCCTACACACAAAGCCAGACGTAGGAGCGGTTAGCACCGCTCAAAAATACGATATTTCAGTGTATGAAATGTAGTGTGAGGGCTGGAGTGTGGAATATAGGGATGGGACGATAAGTGATATTATCTTTTATCGTGATAAAAAAACACTCAAAATAATCGTATCGAGAAGTTATCGTGATATCGTCCTCCGTCAGGCACTGGGATCAATTCACCTTTTATTTGCCGAGCTGCATATCCGGTACCATTTAAACCCTCTATAATTGATGAAAGGTACAATAAACGTACTTGATACAGTCTTTTTCTCTATCAAATATCTTTATCAAAAAATAGCCGATCTACAAGCTCACAACTCTGCTATATTTTGGCAAATGTTCCGACCCAGGATAATGGATTTTGATTATCGTGATAATATCGAAAATCGCGATTTCTTTTGTCACAATAATCGTGATAAGACATTTTCATATCGTCCCATCCCTAGTGGAATAGTTGACACCACTCGACAACGCACAACAAATACTGTAGGGAGGAAGATGCACATTTTTATATCAAAGCTTTTAACCAGACGTCCACAGCATATATTTACTACTGACAAAAATGTCTAAATCCTTTACAAACAAGCTACCAGAGATGAAAGCCTAGCTGTCTCTGTACTTATAAAGAGAGCCTGAAAACTGACTTGTGTTATAATTGGTTAAAATCCAAAGACAACACAGTTGTCATCGGTGGTTATTATTTATTCAGTCGCTGTCATGGCTGCCAGTTCCCACCTGATGTCATGTGGGAGTTCCCACTGCTCCAGATCGTACTGAATAACTGCTAGCTTGCATAATGTCTTAAGACTAGGTCTCAAGTCTAGCATGAGCAGGACACTGGGTTCGTCTCCGAACCCTCTAAACAAGAAGATGATACGCTCTCCCACCATGCAACAGGACATCCAACACTTCAGGAACGGGCGTTTCCCCTTGGGCTCAACCTTCTTCCAGGAGAAGGTCTCTGGATTAAATGTCCACATATCGTTAAAGCTCCGATCCAAATCTTTAGCGTAGCCACCCAACATGTACAGCTCTCCATTGTAGGTAAAGGCCGAATGATAAATGCGTCCTTCTGGAAGAATCTGTGCAGGAGGCGTGCTCAGCCAGCAGTTGGTCTCTGTGTCAAACACTCTGATGCTGTTGTAGTCCTCCTCATGGCCCCTCCAGCCCCCAAATACGAACATCTTTGTCCCGATGATGGTGGCAGAGTGACCTGATGAAGCAGGTGGTGGAGTGCCTTTGGTGTTAATTAAAGACCAGACCATTGTGGTGGTATCCAACTTGTAGAGGTCATCATGAGTGTGTCTAGTCAGCTGGTTGTATCCTCCATAGACATACATGACCTTCCCCAAGACACAGGCTGAGTGGTGGCCCCTCCCCTCGGGAACTGTCCCAGAAACACTGCTGGGCCTTAACCAACTGTGGGAGTCGACATCAAATGCATGAAGCGTGTTGGAGTCCTGCCCCCGGACGTAAAAACGTCTGGGACCCTTCTCTATATGAAAATTCACTAAACCCCCCCAGATGTAGACGATATCTTCTATGAGCACAGCTGTGTGGAACACACAGTTGGAGGGAACCTCCGGTGTACATTCTTCTTTTCCAGTTGTCACAGGAGGCAACTGAATCCAACGCAAAGACACTGTGTTGAAAACATGTACTGCCATCTGGTCCCTGTCATTCAAGTTACAGTCCCCTCCAAAGGAGTACAGTTTGTGTCCCACTGTTACAGTCTCTTCCAAGGATCTCTTTGTTCCTCTGCTCTGATGCAAGGTCCAGCGCCACATTTTAGAGAACAACTGTCTTAAAGTCTCTGTAAAACAATGCAATGCGGTTCCACACACTAACGTTTATATTGGTACAGTGACACAAACACTACTCAATTCTTGGGCAAAACTGACATCATATTGATGACATCAGTGTGGAACTCCTTATTTGGGCAAGACATGGATCAAACTTAAGGCCTTTGCACAAAGGGTCTGAATTTCTGCGCCGAAAAATCAGGCAATATTGTCAGAATGTGGAAAGATTCTGACCCGGTGTGCATGAGGTCATAGAGACAACATGTGTTCATTCATTGTCCGTTTTTTCTGTGTAGAAAATCGGACCATGTGTACAAAGGCCTTTAGTCTGATCTGATCTCATATCCTGGACAGGAGAAGGGTCTGACGTTATAAAATCACCAAAACAACAACTACTAGACTCGGTGGAGGTGCCAACTTGCCGGGGATGTGACCTCACATCTAGAGTGAGATTTATTTAGAAGCACTGTCGCTAATCGCCATTAGTTCACTTTACTTCTTTTTTTTTACAACAAGGGTTCATATTTTAGATTGTAATTAGAGTAAAGAAAAGATGAGTGTTAAAATGTTTTCATTTACTTCTTTCTATCGTTTTATCCATTTTAGAGAGTTTGATTTCAGTGCATGGGAGCATGCGTGCAAGTGGCTAAATAATGTCTTTTTAGTTTTAGAACAACCACTCCGTTATTTTCAGCTTCTGAAGCCTTCTCTTTATATGTTTTCTATGAGCCGTGAGGGGGGGAGAATTTCGCGGCAAAATTGCGTCATCATACACTACCGGCCAATCACAGCGAGGGTTATACACTGCCGGCCAATCACAGCGCATCTTGAAGTGGGGTCGCTATCACAATACGGCGGCCATATTTGTAGGCGCCCGTGTAGCTTGCCTCAACATAACAACAGCATTTACTCGGCGAGGAAGTCCGTTTCTCTGGAATGCCTGAACGCACAGGAACCAGGGACCCCTCTAAAGATAGATCTCGGCGAGGTGGAGGCAGACGCGGGGGTGGTCCGCGGCGAAAAACGGCCGAAAGACGCGGACGCGACCGCGGTTTGCTATAGAGCTACTGACCTCTAGGTGAGCAACTTACACAGTATAGCTTTAAGTACAATTTGACTGCCAACAATACTATTGTACTTTTACTCAAGTACATTTTGAATTCCGGACTTCCTACTTGTAACAGAGTGTTTCTGCATTGCCATATTGATTGCGACCGTCAGGGAGCAGTTTTCTATGAAAACCTCCACCGGCCGTCCGTCCGTCCGTCCGTCCGTCCGTCCGTCACACGTCACACGTGACCATCAACAAACGTCACACCTTTGTTGATGTTTAAATCGAAGAGTCTTGGTCAAATACTTCTGTTGGTTTCTGCACTGATCATTTATACAATTCAGCTGTGTTTGCTCGTGTCATCATGATGAGGTCATAAATCAGCCATGCCCAAATATAGATTTTACGGGTTTACATGCTTACTCAGTTATTCGTTATGTGAAAGTCCTATGACGTCTATGATATCTGACATCATCATACATACATTCCCTTTTATGCCCATAAATGGAGATCCCCTCTGTAGAACCAGCCACTGACATCACTGTAATGTCAGGGGAACCAAATCCCTTTTATGCCCATATATGGAGATCCCTGTGATGCCAGGGGAACCAAATCCCTTTTATGCCCATATATGGAGATATGGAGATCCCCGTGTTGCCAGGGTAACCAAATCCATTTTATGCCCATATATGGAGATCCCTGTGATGCCAGGGGAACCAAATCCCTTTTACGCCCATATATGGAGATCCCTTATGTCATCAATATTAAGCCCATATCTGTGAATATCTTTGGGTACCAGATGTCTCCATATATGGTTAAATGGTCCGATATACATCACTGGCCAGAAGACCAAGAAATGGTGCAACCTCGCCCTTTGCTTTTCTCCCTTAGGCATCTTACTGGTAGGTAGTTTAATGAGGAATGCAGTATGGTGGTAGGTAGGTAGTTATGGCCTTTGATGTAAGATTTTCACTTTCTAGGATAACTATATTTGCTATTCCCAGATGATGCCCTTTTAGGGTACCCCTCATGCCCATATATGGAGATCCCCAGGCTTTACTAATTAACATAAGTTTTATGCCCATATATGGAGATCATTGTCCCAATGTCATCAGATATATGGGCATAAATGGACACAGGCAAACTAGATGGGCTGTATGGATATCCAGATGTGTGATGTAAGTGTTTTATTCCAAATGTGGCACCCCACAGACATATTTCCAGAAACAAAATCCCTTTCATGCCCATATATGGAGATTTCTGATGTCATCAATCCCAGGCCCTGTAAAAAACATGGTTGCTATGGTAAACAGTTGGTTGCTAGGGTAAACAGTTGGTTGCTAGGGTAAGAAAACATGGTTGCTATGGTAAACAATTGGTTGCTAGGGTAAACCGTTGGTTGCTAGGGTAAAAAAAACATGGTTGCTGTGGTAAAAAGTTGGTTGCTAGGGTAAACAGTTGGTTGCTAAGGTAAAAAACATGGTTGCTATGGTAAACAGTTGGTTAGTAGGGTAAACCTTCAATGATTTTGACATCTTGTTACTAATCTGTCGGTAGATAATGCCGGTCTTATATAAGGGTAATTTGTGTACGGTGTGATGTCATACTGATGTCAGCAGTGTGACAGGAGATAAGCGACCAACGGTCGCTTATCTCCCGATTAGGGAGTCTTACTGGTACTTTTACTTAAGGTTTGACAACTTTTTCCACCACCGGCGACGATATATGAGAACAAAAAAACGAGACCAAATGCCTGTGTGTCCCTCCATCAGGTGGTGCGTCCGTACCAGACCATGTCCAACCCCCTGAGCAAGCTGACGGTCCTGAACAGCCTGCACTCGCACTTCATCCTGGCCGACAACGGAACCACGGGCAAGTACGGAGCCGAGGTGAAACTGAGGCGGCAGCTGGAGAAGCACATCTCCCTGCAGAAGATCAACACACGTGAGTGGAGCATAGACGCATTGTTTTTTTGTTTTGTTTTTTGTCTACAACCCAGGGGCGTGCTGGCCATTGGGAAAAGCGGGACAACTCCCGAACGGCCGGTTCATTCCCGGCCGGTCCAGGCCGGCCATTAGGAAAAAAGAATTAAATAAAATGTCTGCCTTCGTTTCATTTTGAGGTCTGGGCGGCCAACAAAGTAAATCGTCACTGTCGGGCAGAAACCTCGTATCTCCAAGTTTCAAATTTGTAAATCTTTTCATCATACAAGGCTGTCACACAAAAGTAGTGAAAACAGCAGATCTACAAGCACACAACGCGTCGCACCGCGAGGCGTTGTGTGCTTGTAGATCGGCTGTTTTCACTAGTTTAAATCATTTTTAAATTGGTTTTGGACATACAAGGTTTCCACCCCACAATGACGAAATATAACTCATGTAATTGGCCCACTGGCTTGTCACTTGTCATGATCTGAAATGGCAAATCTTTGAGTAGCAGCAGCGCTATAGAGAGAGATCTCTCTCTATAGCGCGCAATGAGGGCCTCTCCAACTCTTTTTCCCGGGCTGAATCAGGGGCCCAGCATGTCCCTGCGTACAACCGTTGAGACTGCATGGCGTGCAGGTGCCTGTTTCATGTAACCAATTCCCAACAGATCTCCAAACCTGTTGTTTTGGGTAGCGTTGGTTTCTGTTCATCCAACCTCCTCTGGCAGGAATGTGCACAGACATAGACATCAAAGGGGGCTTGAGCCCCAGCCCTTTTATCCGTCTGTAAAAAGGGCCCTCTCCAGAACCATGAATGCAGTTTTTACTATGGTGCAATAAATGCAAATGCCCCCTCTTTCCATGCCATTCCTGAAGGCAGCATGCAAGAGAATTGCCTTGTCCAAACTCTCCTGAACTTGAATCTTACGTTGAAAGAATTGCCCTCACTGTGTAGAAATTACTTGAAATGTGACATTCTGCACAATGAGTACTTTCTACTTTTGTACTTTTAAGTATATTTTGATACCTATTCTTTTGTACTTTTGCCCAAATAAATTTTGAATTCCAGACTTTCTCTTGTAACAGAGTAGTTCTACATTGCTGTATCGATACTTTTACTTCAGTAAGGAATGTGAGTACTCTTTCCACCACTGCCTAATACTGTATATACCACACTAGGAGACCTTGAAATGAAAACGTTTGACAACTAAAGGCTGTGGCTTAGGGCCCACCAACCAGTCCATGTGGTAATCCACCCCAGGAGCATTGGCCTGTCAATCACCAAGGCACCACGACCACAGTGACAAAAGGGACAAGGCACTGTGGCATCGCTCCAAACCACCCAGCATGCACTCTGCAGGATTACTGAGGAGTTTGCTGTGTGTGTGTGTGTGTGTGTGTGTGTGTGTGTGTGTGTGTGTGTGTGTGTGTGTGTGTGTGCGTGTGCGTGTGCGTGCATGTGTGCGTGCCTGAAAGCCAAATTTGCATAAGGCAGAGGAGAGATTCCCTCTTGGCCTATGAGTGGTAGATGACACCCAAGCTTGAATCTTGGATGCTACATTGGTTCCAAGCGGGGTGAATTTAGTATCTCACCCTTGAACCAAAGGTACTAATATTTACCAGCCCATATCTGTGTGGCTGGTTCTACAGACAGGGATCTCTATGTATGGGCATAAAAGGGATTGTATGTATGATGTCAGATGTTATAGACGTCATAGGGCCATCACATAACGAATAACTGAGTAAGCATGTTTGGAGTTTCACAGCATATCTCCATAATGGGTCTCCATATATGGGTGCCAGGGGTCTCCATTTATGGGTAACTGGTCCGATATACAGTACATCACTGGCCAGATGGCCAAGGCATGGCACAACCTCGCTTGTCTTACTAGTATTATAGAAAAACAAATATGATTTTTTTAGAAGGATCTGTAGAGTCTGGAAAACCGAACCAGGAAGCTGGCATCTATGTTCGTCATTTCCGTTCACGAAAATATATTTTAAAATATCGTAACATTTTTACTTCCATTTCTGCTAAGCAGCAAGCTATATATGCCTCGATGATTTTAATTCATATTAGGATAAATCTGTGCGACTGTGAAGACAAAACTTCTGTTGCTCCAAACTGTATGACCGGAAACATTTGAACATTGGAGGAGGCAACAGTCTGGCCAGAGACAGCCTGCTTTGTAGCAGCTCGCTGGCGTCTCGCTCTGAAAAAAGACGATCTGCAAGCCCTGCGACACCTCATGAGCTTGTAGATCGGCTATTTTTGGTGGTGCGCAAAACTGCTCACCACCGAATCAGGAATCAAAAAGACACAGTTTGTATATAGTCTCTGTCGGGTAGAAATATCATATAATGTCCAAAACTGTTCATTCCGGGATTAAAATTCAAAAACTGCAAAAGCAGCGGATCTGATAGTTTTGATGCTTTTGTGTGAAGCTGTTGTATGATCAAGTAGGGCGTTAATTTAAGAAAAAACTAAAAGTTAAGGTACAGTATGAGAACTTCATGAGTAGTTGTAGCAGTATTAGTGTAACCAGGGGGTGATTCTTCATTAGTATCACAGTAGTAGTAACCAGGGGGCGATCACAGCATTACCATGAGCCACATATTATCCCAGCTTTCCGGTGTAATCCCTCCTCAGGGTTGCATGTAAAAACGTGACCGGCCTTCAGGAGCTGTTTTTCTTTTCACATTTATTACATTTTTCGAGGCACATCTCAGTCAGAACTCGGTTCAGTGACTCCCTTCTATGAAACGTACAGCTTATATGAACCTAGCGGCTAATCCCTGCTTTCCAGTGCAGAGACAATCGGCGCGGGCGGGTAACAATGATATGGTATGCACGCACGCACGCACTATGATGTATAACCAGGGGCGTCACAAGGGAGGGGGGGGGGGGGGGGAGAGAGAGAGTGGGACTGAGTTACTAGGGCCCAAGGTGGAGGGGCCTTAATTATTTTATACTTTAGCTATTGAAAATTAGCTAAAATGTATGAATAATATGTATTTTTTAAGCGAACATTTGTGCTTCTGGGGGGTCCCTGGAACTAAATATTTTAAGATGGTGGTTTGTGGCCAAATACATATAATTTTGGGGGTCCTTCTCATGAAAAGGTTTGAGCACCACTGACATAGAAACATACGTTTAAAAAAAAAAGATTTCAAGAAAAGATCTACAAGCTCGCAGCACGGCACTCTGTGCCTCGCTGTGAGCTTGTACATCTGCTATTTTTCAATAGTTAAAGCACAAAATAATTGTGCGGGGGCCCGCAGTGAATCGTTGTACCCGGGGCCCAGAATTTGGTGTGACACCCCTGCACGCACGCACGCAGGCACTATGATGTATAACACGTGTACAACGGTATATCTCATTGATAAGCGCTTTGCAGGTCAACCAAGGATAGTGTATGATTCCAGATAAGACAGTTCTTACAGATGGTAGATAAACAACACCAGCAGCAGCAGCTGAGATAAAGGAATGCAGTCGTACACGCATGACAAAGCACCAGGAAAGGATAATGTAAACATGGATGCTGTTTTTTTCTTTTTGTTTTTTCTCTCTCTTTTTAGTTTGAAGTTATAAAAGCGTCGCCTCGCATAGCAGAGAATATCACTGTGTGGATATTAGTCTGGTTCTTCTCAGTGTTGTTCTTTTACAAAAAGATTCAAACAGACTCTATTGGTTAGACCTACAACCAATCAGAGTAGCGCAAAGTTGATACACACGCCCTACATTTGCATACTGGGCCCCTGGTTGGTTCCTCCCGACTTGTGAGCCGTGAGATATTTGAATAACTGAGCGGGGCCAGACATAATCTGCCAAGGGCAATTTATCTTTGCAATGGCAGATTCTTCTGGCTACGCAAGGCTAATAAATGCGGAGACCGTAAGGTGATATATCTGCCATTAGTTGACACGCTTGCTCTTCTTTGTTGATATTTTTCCAATGTTTTATCAAACCAGAAGGATGTGGTTACCCAGGGTGGAACAGGCTATAGACTGAAAGAGACTGCTGGTTTTTCGGCCAGGGACCAATCAGGGAACAAGGCTGATAAGTAGTCCAAATGAACAGAAAAGAAACAAAGGGGGAAGGAAGCCAGGCAGGGAGGGTGGTCTTTGTTGCTGTGCTATAGCGCCTCCTACGGGCCGGGGCGGCACCTGGCAGTGGGTTTTGTCGTCCTCCCGTTGTCATCCCACTGTCACGGCTAAGCTGTGATGAACCTGACATCAAAAGCACGAGGACACCGATGGCTTCCTGTGCGTCATCCGGTCATGTGACCCGTGGTCTTCCCTTTGTCATCCTATGCCTGGGCTGATACAAAAGGGGCTGGGCAGGCAAAGGGACGCCCAGGCGTCAAACTAGCAACCCGACCGACAACCTTATAGACCGTTTCCCTCAGCTCTCCCCTGTAGAGAGCGCCGCCGCCATTGCCGCGGTGTAAACAGCAGCCACTGGTGGAGTAGAAGTAAAATGATTGAAAATGGGAAATACTCAAGTAGAGCAAAAATACTCAAAATTGTACGTAAGTACAGTACACATTTGATGCCAAAGAAGGAGATCTCTCTTCTTATCTCTTTTTGGTAGTTCAGTGCCAGGTATTTTAGTTGTTTTTAACTGTTTTTTTTGTTTTGCTTGCGGCCATTTCTATACCCTTTGTGTGTGTCAGCATGCAGTGGTTGCGTTTCCTTGTTAAAAGTACACTGCGTGTCGTGTGCAAACATTCATGCGGGCGGGGCCATTTTCCCCTCTCCAGAGCTAGAACGGGAGATATGGCCGATTCTTCTTCGTGGATGGAACTAGATGGGGAAGGGATGTTTTTTTTCGGGTTATTTTGTCTCCTAGCAACTATTAGCATCTGTAGCTTGATAGAACGATAGTCTAGTTGATCTTAATACGCTGATTAAATAAAACGCTAAGAAGGAGATCTCCGACTTTGTCAGTAGTAGAGGTAGTAACCATAATCCATAAACCCCTGGTATTGTAGGCTACAAGTTACTTTACACTACTGTTTACACCGCCTATACAACAGAGGACCAGGCTTCAAACTAGCAACCCAACTTACAACTCCATGCTTCAATAGGATACCAAACTAGAATTTAAAATACATTTTAATATGAAATAGCGTACTCTACCATACAGATTGTAGAAAATGACATTTTATTCACACAAAAAATGTTAACTTTCCAAGAATTTTACCTCTTTGTGTGCGTGGGTGGGTGCGTGCGTGCATGACGTGGGTACGTGCGTACGTGTGTGCATGTGCGTCAGTCCGTGTGTGTGTGTTTCATCCTTACTGTTATAAGAACGAAATTTCCCTTGGGGCCAATAATGATCCATCAATCTCTAGCACGTTCTATTGTAGATTGTTTTATCGGCAGTAAAAACAAAAAAAAAAAAGGTAAAAAGAAAAAGGTGAGATTGAAAGCAGCTGTGGAACATTGGAACTCTAATAGTTTTTTAAAGCCTCCTAGCTGTGTGTTTCATCTTGATGGAAACTTTTTTTTAGTTGGTCTCCAGTGTCGACTGAGCTCTTTTAACCCATTTAGGCCTAAAATTATTGAATGCTTTAACCAGTGAAAAATAGCAGATATACAAGCTCACAGCGTGGCACCGAGTGCCGCGCTGCGAGCTTGTAGATCTGCTATTTTTGAAAAAGTCGAGAAAATGTGTGCAAATCTTTGAATATATGTATATATATATATATATATGTATTTTCAAAGCGAACGTTTGTAACTCAAATTTTGCTTCTGGGGGGGTCCCTGGAACTAAATATTTTGAGATGGAGGTCCGTGGCCAAATAAATATCATTTTGGGGGTCCTTCACATGAAAAGGTTTGAGAACCACTGACATAGTAGTCTCTCAAGAACAGACTAACTGAGCTCCAGTTAAATGAAAACCACCTTTTCTTTGACGATGGCTGGCCAGATTGTTGACATACAAACATCGGTTTTTAAGAGGTTAAAGCCTCTGGTGTAAAGTACCTTTACTCAAGCACTGCACTACAAAAATTTGAAGTTTGTTATTTTACTTTACTTCAGGAGTTTTACTTTTACTCCACTACATCCCTGAGGCAAATATTATACTTTTACTCCACTACAATTATTTGAAAACTTCAGTTATAGTTTGCAGATTTTGATTATTATAACAAAACATACATTGACCACTTCAGATTTTGGCTTTTTGAAAATGGCCGATCTACAAGCTCACAATGCTTTCTAGTTTCCTCTCACTACCCATGTATTTCAGCTCCAGATGGCTGCAATGACATGTTTACCTACCCCTGTATAAAGAATCAGTGGGTGCGCGTGCGTGCGAGCTACAAGCGTGCGATCTACACGCACGCTAGGGGTGCACCGTGCACAGTACAGCATGTTTGGTATGAATGTTACTCTAGGCCATACATGGGCAACTGGCAGCCAGGGGGCCACCTTCACTTAATGTGGCCCTAGGTTAATACCGGAATACTGACATATTATTGATTTCAGCTGTTACAATTCCAAACATGACCTGCTTTAATTCTGTCAGTCTATATTAGTATTAAAATGTATTTTTTGATGTCCAATGTATTTGTATTTAGATTCATAAAGTTAACATGAGTATATAACTAAATGCGTTTGAAATTAAATAAAAATGTTACATTTCAGGATTCCAATTCAAAAATAACAAAAATAGATGATCTATACAAGCTCAAAACACATCGCAGCGCGATGTGTTTTGAGCTTGTAGATCTGCTATTTTTGCTTGTAGATCTGCTATTTTTACTTTTTTCTGCTTGTAGATCTGATATGTTTGCTTCTTTTGTATGAGATACTAGAATGGCAAAGTAGCCAAGTAGGACATAGCAATATGCAATGTGGCCCTCTGGAGTGAAGGTGGAAATATAGTTGCCCTCGCCATCATCAAAGTTGCCCACCCCTGATCTAGGCAGTGTGTCTGTACTGTATAGCTGTACGTGTGGATGGTGGGAAGTTTTATCTGTGTTTAAACAGAAACAAGATTCAGCGATTCTCCCACAGTCATCACACAAATACCTGAGCTTCACTGAGATCTCACCGTTGAAACCTTGAGCTCAATATTATGATAAAGTGATTTGTCTTGGATTTGTTGCGCGGCCTTACAGATTTACTCAAGTACATTTACTGTAAAACCGTAGCCTTAAGTAGGATAAATGTTATATCGTCTGTCGGATGGAAATCCTCAGATGTCCGCAACGGTCACTGTTCAGGTTTCAAGATTCTAAAATAGCTTTTGTAGGGCTTTCATTTACTAAGAAACTGTAATATGGAGTTTTATTACTAGTGTATTTGTATTTTTTGGATACTTATAAGTATCCAAAAAATACAAATATGACTTTCACTCCACTACATTTCAAGAAAAAGTATTTAAAAATAGTTATTGTTCACCACTGTTCTTATAGTCGGGTGATATTAATAAAACCTGGGAATAAATTCCTTACAACGATTTCTTCACCCATGTGTTCATAAAGGTGTCTTGTAACATATCTAACAAAGTTTGACATTCAACATCCCTAGGATAATCTTTGACAGCTAGGGTAAGTTTGGGTCTCATTCACTTACTACACTATACTATAAAAAAGAATCCCCAAACATGCTTTAAGTGGGATGTGAGGGGTCTAACTAGGTATTTTTAATTATTCTGTATCCATTGCAAGCATTTGTTTTGCACGAAAAACATTCATTGGGCTAAGAATGGACCCCACAAAACTGTGAAAAGTGATGACTCATCACTAAACTATTCCTTTTTTAGTTTTGTAGGCCTAAAGGGGAACACACACACTGGACGCGGAGGCGGCGCGGAGGCGGCGCGTCAAAAAATACGGCCCCGTTATTTTCAATGAACTAACCCACACCGGCGGCGTCAGACGCACGCAACCGCGGGTCTGCCGCCTCGTCTGCCGCGCCGATACGCCACTGTTCTATTTTTCCAGCGTTGCCGCGCGGTGAACATGTTCTCCCATGGTTCTCCCCACCGGGGGAAATGGATGTGCTGTGTGGCAGCGCGCCACATCCAGTTGGGGTTACCGTGCGGCATTTAACGTGCGTCGATACCGCGACGCTGCGCAGCCGTCCGCGTTCAGTGTGTGCTCCCCTTTAGTGAATGAGACCCAAACTTACCCTAGCAGACATTGGTGAAGAAATCGTTTGTAAAGGAATTTATTCCCAGCTTTGACAGGTATTCTGATAATATTCCCTGACTATTAATGGTGTTTGAGAGGTGGTTTGGGGCACTGTTAAAGTTGTAGTTTCTTTTTTTCTTTTTTTTTTTTTTGTTACTCTCCTACCGGAGACTCATCACATTATTGGCCCAGGAATGCAACAAACACAAAAAACCTCCATGAATTCAAGGCTTCATGTGAGGTGTGATAGAAAAATGAGTTAACGGTAAAAGAGCTTAGAGTTTCAAGAAATGCTTCCAAGGTGACCGAGAAGCACAGTCGTATGCATGGGAGAGGACTTGGCAGTACTTCTCAAACTTTAAAAATGTCAAGGTCTCCCCTTAACTCTTGACAGTATACAAATGAAACCAAATGAACCCTTAAAGGTTCATTTGGTTTCATTTGTATACTGTCAAAGTTACACACGTGTAAGGATCAATACCTCCCAAAAGGAACCCAGAGAGTCCCTGGACCCCGCATTGAGGACCACTGCCCTATGGGAAACAGAGCTGGAGGTGCCGATGGGAAAAGAGAGACAGAAAAGTATTCTTTTTTTAGAAAGCAAAATACTGTGGTCGCTGTGTGGGGTGGGCCTGTGTTCCAATGGATCCCATGTAGTTATTATTTAGTCACAAGCACTTGTTAAAACTTTTCATTGGTTCAATATTTCCCAAAAATATATAATAAACACACTCACCCCGAATGGGTATAGCCGGTCTACAAGCTCAAAACAACAAGCTTCAACAGATGAATTTAATACACATGAATGAGAACCATTCTGACCATTATGCAAATAAAGAATTGTAATTATCTCAAATAATCGGTGACCAGGCACTTGGGCAATAATTGTTGCCAGGGATAATGGCCACAACACATCATAATCGTCGTGTCTATCACCAGTGTCTCCAGCCAGAAAATTGTGAGAGGCAACAGGAGCAGTGAGCAGCCGTTCACTCGGGGAGAAATTAGGGGTTAAGGGTCTTGTTCATGGGCACACATCGACACATTGTTAGCCTGGCCTGGCATCTAACCTGCGACCAAATTCAGGGCCCTGGGTACTTTAACTATTGAAAAATAGCAGGTATACAAGCTCTCTTTCATTTGCATACTGTCAGAGTTAAGGGGAGACCTTGACATTTTTAAAGTTTGAGAACTACTGCCATTCGGGGCCCTGGGTACTTTAACTATTGAAAAATAGCAGGTATACAAGCTCACAGTGTGGCACCGAGTGCCACACTGCGAGCTTGTAGATCTGCTATTCTTGAACAATCGTGAACATTTGTGCAAGTCTTTGAATTTTTCTATGTCAGTGGTGCTCAAATTTTTCTTGTGAAGGACCCCCAAAATAATATGCATTTGGCCATGGACCCCCATCTCAAAATATCTAGTTCCAGGGACCTCCCAGAAGCAACAGTTTAGTTACAAATGTTCGCTTAAAAACTACATATATTCAAAGATTTGCACACATTTTCACGACTTTTCAAAAATAGCAGATCTACAAGCTTGTATATCTGCTATTTTCCAATAGCTAAAGTATAAAATAATTCCAGGCCCCTCCACCTTGGGCCCTAGTGACTCAGTCCCACTCCACCCCCCCCCCCCCCCCCCCCTCTCACTAACCACTCGGTTAGCCGTTAAAAAGACACCACAGATGTTTTGCAATGTAGATTTAGGGCTCAAAGTAAAAATGTCCTTGCAATAAATCCTTGCAATAAAGACAAAAGAAAATATGATATTATCCTCATATAAGCAGTATACAGTAGTGTTCTTGTTGGTGTAGTATATTAGGAAGGAACAGTATTTTGTTCTCGCATGGCATCCGATGCAGTTCCTTCATGCTTCTCATACTTCGCCCACCTCCTCCCCTCCAGTACATGATCATGACGGAGGCTGCGTCGCCACCTGTCAGCACTCATCATGTAAACACAGTTATGCCAGCCTCCTAAGTCTCTTTGCTTCCCCTCGGCGACAGCCTGCGATATCTTCAGCGTTTTTTTTCCCTCCTCTGCGCGGTGCCATCTCCTGCAGTCTGTTGCGCGTCGTGTCACCGCCGGGCACGGAACAGACAGACGCAAATATCTAAAGGTCAGCTCGTATAGGGAGTAAACAAAGAAGACGCAATCAGAGAGGAGTCTGGGAGTTTACGCAGCAGCTTCTGTGAATGTTGTGTCAGCATATTGTCACTGTCGGGCAGAAACCTTGTATCTCCAAGTTTCTAATTTGTAATTTTTTTCACAAAGTAAAGCACTGCGTCATCATACAAGGCCATTGCACAAAAGTAGTGAAAACAGCAGATCTACAAGCACACAACGCCTCGCGGTGCGAGGCGTTGTGTGCTTGTAGATCAGCTGTTTTCACTAGTTTAAATCATTTTAAAAATGATAAATACAAAACAAACGGTTTTGGACATAAAGGGTTTCCACCCGACAAAAACGAAATTGTCACTGTCGTTGGAAGCCGTGTGAATCCACAACCCTTACTTTTTATTACCAGCTTGCAAACATAGACAGCCGATTATGTCAGAATCTCCTGCATAAAGCACAAGATTCTGACATCACAATTAGTAGATACCAGAAGTTCGGGCCGCTTCGCGACACTCACATCTAGAGGTCGGGCCGCTACTGACCCTCACAGTTACATTGTACTGCGTAGTTAGTTGTGTACATGTAGTGAGTAAGGAAGGTGTTGGTTTGACCAATGAGCATGAATGATGCGTGTGGACAATTGGGTATAAATGCATATGGTAAGTTGTTGATGGAAATGAGATAGCATTTGTTGTTAGATGTCATGGTTTATTGTCATGTTGTAATAGAGGGCAATGTTTGTTGCACATAGAGCGCTGTCACTGCAGTTGATTGCCGCTATATGGGCATGCCCCCTCTTGTGTATTTGTTTGGCTAATACACAAAAAGGTAGGAGCCTAGCATCCCTATTCTGGGGGTTGGTGTCATTTCAGTATCTTTACGTCATTATCATGAAAATATCATGACAGTATCATGGTCAGTATCATGTTTGTGTCATGGCCAGTATCATGGTCAGTGTCATGTCATTGTCATGGTTCGTATCATGGTTAGTATTATGTCAGCATCGTAGTCAGAATCCTGGCATATGTTGATATGTTACATAATTAAATTATGAACAATAGAGGGTATGCGCATGCATAAAGTGAATGGCAGATCGAGTGGCAAAGTGAGTGGCAAAGTGAGTTTAACGCCGTTTAATGCAATCAGATAGGACTTTTCTGTTTGGATGTAAGGGCTGCCAAGGCAAAAAAGTTTTTTTTTGCCACTCAGTAGGCGTTCCTGCATAACTTCCGGGAACTTGCTCTGTAAAGAGTTCTAGTGCATTACACATGCAGTGCTTTTCGCATACAGGCAGTGCATTACACAGACAGGCAGTGCAGATAGATAGATAGATAGATAGATAGATAGATAGATAGATACTTTATTGATCCCAGAGGGGAAATTCAGATATCCCATAGCTACATACAGGCATATTAGTTAAAACACATCACAAAAAGAGGAGGAGGACACAGGTTAAAAACAGAGAGTGAATAAACATAAACAACATTAAAAAGCATTTAAAAGGTAACCAAGGGGATAATAAAAAGTCCATTGCATAGGCCTAACAAACGAATTAGTAGTCCAGGTCTAGCGGCTGGCCGTCGAATTAAAACGTTTTATGGCGGAGGGAATAAAAGTGTTCTTAAAACGATTATTGTTGCAGGGCCACAAACGGAACATATCCTTACGACTGCTTTTCTGGCCTTGTAGGATGTTGTGGAGAGGATGGCAAGCATTGCTCATTATGGCCCTGCACTTGTTGTTAGTACATCTCTCCACTGTGGAGAGATGTACTAACAACAAGTGCTGGGTTGTGGAGACTCCACAACCGATTCCAATGAGTACAGCCTTTCACCCAGTACGGTGCCAGCCTTCTTCACCAGCTTGTTCAGCCGCCTATAGCATCCTTGTCCATCATTACGCATACAGGCAGTGCATTACACAGACAGGCAGTGCATTTAGTCAGGGAAAATTAGCAGAATACCTGTCAAATCTGGGAATAAATTCCTTACCAAACAATTACTTCACCAATGTGTTTGTAAAGGTGTCTAGTAACATATCTAACAAAGATTGAAATTCAACATCCCTAGGAAAATCTTTATCAGCTAAAAACAGCCCATAAAGATTATGGTTTAGTGATGAGTCATCACTTTTCACAGTGGTATGGGGGTCCATTTTTAGCCCAAGGAATGTTTTTCGTGTAAAACAAATGCTTGCAATGGATTCAGAATAATTAAAAACACCTCGTTGGATCCCTCACATCCCACTTAAAGCATGTTTTTTGGGAGTAATTTTTTCCCTTATAGTACAGTGTATAGTAAGTGAATGAGACCCAGAATTACCCTAGCTGTGAAAGATTTTCCTAGGGATGTTGAATTTCAATCTTTGTTAGATTATGTTACTAGACACCTTTGCAAACACATTGGTGAAGAAATTGTTTGGTAAGGAATTTATTCATAGGTTTTTATTAATATGCCCTGACTAATTACGCAGACAGGCAGACAGGCAGTGCATTACGCAGACAGTGGACAAACTGAACATTGTTTCCGCAGAGGAGAGATGCTCGCTAATGCTCTGTGATCAGAGTGAGATTTGGAGTCCTGACCCACGGCGCTGCTAATGCATTTGCAATAACCTGCTCATAGAGAAAACAGATCGTTTAATTCATTCAGAACGGGTAACCATTATTGTGTATCATCATTTTATGCTTTAACTATTGAAAAATAGCAGATATACAAGCTCACGCGCTGTGAGTAGATCTGCTATTTTTGAAAAATCTTGAAAATTAGAATTTTGACCCGATTCTATAAGTGTCTTTTGAATCCTTCTAAGGTTTTTTGAAAACCCTGTGTTTCTATGTCAGCAATCTGGCTAGCCATCGTCAAAGAAAAGGTCCTTTTCACTTAACTGGAGCTCAGTTAGTCTGTTCTTGAGAGACTACTACTGTATGTCAGTGGTTCTCAAACTTAGACTTTTTCAAAAATAGCAGATCTACAAGCTCGCAGCGCGGCACTCGGTGCCGCGCTGTGAGCTTGTATATCTGCTATTTTTCAATAGCTAAGGCATTCAATAATTCTAGGCCTAAATGGGTTAATTCTACCAACGTGCCGGGAGATAATGTTACATAACATTGCTGTCGCTACAGAAACCTCTCATCTCCCATGTTTTGACTTTTATTTTTTAACTTTTCTTTGTAAATGAACGACCTATACTTGATCACATTACAGTGTCACACCAAAGCATCAAATAGAAGATCCACAAGCTCGAAATGCAGCGTGAAGGGACGCGTTCTGAGCTTGTAGATCTGCTATTTTTGAATTTGAATCCTGAAAAGTAACAGGTTTTTCCGACAGAGACGATAGCCAGATGGAGGTCTGTCTACTGTGGGAGAGAACTAAGTCTGTCTCTGTCTCTCTCTGTGTGTGCTTGTGGGTGTGCGTGCGACCGTGCGTGCGTGCGTGCGTGTGGGAGAGAGGTGGATTATAGGTATTATTTCCTTATCATACAGTAGCCTACAGTAAGTCATTAATGCTTTGGTAATATAAGTATGCTTATCGTGCCAATGGCGCTCTCTTTGAGAGAGTGCAGAGACTCCAAAAGGAAAGCATCCTCTCTATGTCGTATTTAATGTGAAGATGTTCATAAATGATATACCTGCCCTGCATGCAGATTCTTCCATCAGGTCACGGTAGGATTTATGCACTCATAACAACCCAGCAGACTGAGTATAGTTTATGAATCAGAATCGTTTTCGTGCATAGTTCCCATCATATTGTTATTTCCATAGATAAAAGAAAGAGAAGAAAATGTGACACACATAAAAGACCAAATTCAATGTGTTGTACTGATTATAGGTGCAAAATGTCACAGCTCTTGGCAACCGCGTAATTCACATAAGTTAGACCAGTGGTTCTCAAACTTTTTGGGCTTCAGTACCCCCTTTTCCTGATTGCTGAATCCAAGTACCCCCTTTAATCCAGTGACCCATACAAGTCTGTAACTCTGACAGTGTACAAATGGAACCAAATGAACCCTAACAGGTTCATTTGGTTCCATTTGTACACTGTCAGAGTTAAGGGGAGACCTTGACATTTGGTAGTTTGAGAAACACTGCTCTAATCGACAACATTTTGAATAGAAAATACTGACATCAAAAGTCCAGTGTTTATGTCAATATGTTGAAAATAAAAGTAAGTAGTCTGTTTTCTATTCAGTTACAGTAAAATTCATACTTAATTTGGTTTAAAGCTACATACTGTATACAGAGCAGCACGTTCACATGTCAATATTTTATCATTAAACATAACAGTAAAATTATTGTTTCCCTTTTCTCTCAAGTACCCCCTGTAGTACCTCCGCGTACCCCTAGGGGTACACGTACCCCCATTTGAGAAACACTGAGTTAGACTATGAAACCATGTTGTTTTGGAAGTGTCTGTTGAGTAGTAAATAAAGGACACCAGAGTGTGAACAACGCATACAAAGAACCGTCTGGGAAGGTTTCTGGATCGATCCCTGACAACTCCTGGCTTTGTGTCCTTGAGCAAGACACTGACTGGACCCCTAACTGCTCCCCACGAGCATGTTGGTGCTGGTGTGTGAACGTTAACACATGCACATTGTAATACATTGCTAATAAGTAACACAGGCTATATAAATGATCCATCCAGTGCACGGCCACGCATGCATGACAGGAGAAAAAGGACTGTATGCTAACGACCTTGACGGAGAAGGAAAACAAACACATATGCTAAGAGAGGCGGCCAAGCAGCACAGCTCAAATAGTAGGCCTGGGACAAAATATCGATATTTCGATATACCGCGGTATTATCTCCCGCGATAATTATCGATATGTTGCCGGCAAATATCGAGTTTTCATAACACCAGGGATTTCCCATTTAACCTACTGTATGGTGTACTGTAGTACTATGGTGCAATACCGTCAGCCGCCACCACTGTTTGTAGTGGGGGCGCTAGCGAGATAAAGGACCGGCCGGTCGGCCGGATTATGCAACAGTGAGGAAGAGAAGAACGTTATGCTGTGGTTCTCTCACTCTGAGTTTGACGATCAGAGAGAGAGGGTGAGGAGGAATGGAGAGCTGTCTTCAGTTTACAACAAGGTGAAGTTAATTTGAGCAACACATACAGCTCTGTCTGTGTTTAGTGGACACACACATAGGCTACTGTACACATGCAGCCACCTTACAATATACAAACACACACAATTACACACACACACACCCACGTTAATATGAATGGAAGTCACACACACACACACGCACGCACGCACGCACGCACGCACGCACGCACGCACGCACACACACACACACACACACACACACACACACACACACACACACACACACACACACACACACACACACACACACACACACACACACACCTACACACACACACACACACACACACAGAAACACAACCATGTTCCCCCTTTGCCTCGATGTTTTTGTATTTATTCATACATCCTCACCACTGATATGGATTTCATTTCATTGTATTATTATCAAAGCAATAAGAACATGAAACAAATTGGTTATACTTGCAAAGCACTGTCACTATTAAGAAATCATTTTCCTCCATGTAATTGGCACAATATAGCCTGTTTTAGAGAGGCTATTTTAAAGGTTCCAGGCACTATGCATGTACATTTTTTACATGTGTCAATATTATTTCATGTTTCTTGTCAATTACATTTTCACTACATGCTTTTTAGTTATGGATGTTTTAGTTAGGCATACCCATTGTTGTGGACAGACAAATTGTGGGCAGGTTACAAAGTTGCAGTGTTTGTTGTTTGAGGAGGCAAGATTCATCTACTTATTAGCCAATTTATAAATGAATCTTGTAAAATTAATGGAATAGATGTATAATTCCAGAGTTTGGCCTTTTATGGTAGTTTTTCATTTTCAGTTAGATAAATTGTGATATATCGTTGATGACATTTCTTGCAATATATCGAATATCGAAATATATCGAATACCGTGATAATATTGTTATCGTGAGCCTAATACCGTGATAGATATCGTATCGTGAGATGCCAATATCGTCCCACCCCTATCAAATAGTGTGTTTTTAATCCTGTATACTGTCCACAGGAGAGAGAGAGAGAGAGAGAGAGAGAGAGAGAGAGAGAGAGAGAGAGAGAGAGAGAGAGAGAGAGAGAGAGAGAGAGAGAGAGAGAGAGAGAGAGAGAGAGAGAGAGAGAGAGAGAGATAATAAAGAAAATCTCTGGTTCAATTCACATTTCCATTTTGAGATCTACAACCTCACAGGCTTTGTGTATTTGCTATTGTTGAAACCTTAACGAGTTAACCACTTAAACCCCAGTTACATTAGTGAAGCTTTATTGTCCGCCCAGAGATTGGTAGGTCGGGGGTTTGATTACCTAGGGCCAGAACATACCAAGGAAGGACTATTAAAACCGGGACCCAGTGGCCAGGGACCCAAGGGCCAGGGACCCAAGGGCCAGAACATACCAAGGAAGGACTATTAAAACGGGGACCCAGTGCCTGCCTGCTTGGCACTCAGCATGAGGTGATGGATGGAGAAGCGCCATGTCCTGTGGGCGTACTTGGCTCCTGCCCTATGGGGCCACATGGCTCGACAAGCCTTACTTATTTATTCACTACGGACAATGTATTACCTTGAGGGTTCTACAGGATATGTGCTGAATAGGCAGGAGGAGCGGAGAGCATGGTGTGAGGAAGGTAGAGGACAAGGAGACAGTGAGCGATGATGAGATTTAAACACAAATGTAAGCACCTTGTCCCCTCTGACCCGCTAGTGTTCTGTTTAACCCTGGACACAACACTACCGTCCCAAACGCTTCTACTGTACGTACGTACGTGTGTGTGTGTGTGTGTGTGTGTGTGTGTGTGTGTGTGTGTGTGTGTGTGTGTGTGTGTGTGTGTGTGTGTGTGTGTGAGTCAGGGGTGTCGCACCAAATTCTGGGCCCTGGGTACAAGGATTCACTGCAGGCCCCCGCACAATTATTTTGTGCTTTAACTATTGAAAAATAGCAGATATACAAGCTCGCTGCGAGCTTGTAGATCTGCTATTTTTCAATAGCTAAAGTATAAAATAATGAAGGCCTCCTACACCTTGGGCCCTAGTAACTCAGTCCTACTTCCCCCCCCCGTGTGACGCCCCTGGTGTGAGCGTGTATGCGTGTACATACTGTATAATATATACCCGCGTGTCGGTCACCTTCAGCGTCCCACCTGACGTTTCATTAATCATATACATTCTGATTAATGTGTATGAAATGACGAAGTGCGCTGCACTTACAGGTAATTGAACTGTAAAGCCATGAGGCGTCGGATGATTGGCCGAGCCACTGACCTCCACCAGGCACACGAGGCAGGACTTGCAATGAGGTTTACTGTACCGTACCGTACGACACATCGCTTTACCCTGCAGATTGTGTGCATTTAGGCCTAGAATTATTGAATGCTTTAACTATTGAAAAATAGCAGATATACAAGCTCACAGCGCGGCACCGAGTGCCGTGCTGCGAGCTTGTAGATCTGCTATTTTTGAAAAACCGTGATATATATATATATACTGTATATATATATATATATATATATATATATATTGCAAGTCTTTGAATATATCTTTTTAAAAGCGAACATTTGTAACTCAAATTTTTGCTTCAATATATTTGATACAATATTTTGAGATCAACAACATATTTTGAGATGTGGGTCCGTGGCCAAATACATGTAGTTTTGGGGGTCCTTGGCATGAAACATTTTGAGAACCACTGACAGAAACATAATTAAAAAAAAAACAAAAAACACACACCTTAGAAGGATTTAGAAGACACTTAGAATCGGGCCAAAATATTCAAAGATTTGCACAAATTTTCACGATTTTTCAAAAATAGCAGATCTACAAGCTCGCAGCGCGGCACTCTGCTATTTTTTATTTTTAAAGCATAAAATATTGCGTAATAATGCATTTAGGCCTAAATGGCTTAACATTATGCATGCACACGTCAGTGTTTTGTAAAAAAAAATTATCAACACGTATCGACCAATGAAAAGTATTAACAAGCGCCTGTAGATAATATCTTATCTTTTTCCACCAATTTCCTGAAAAGTAACAGTTTTGGACATAAAAGTTCTGCATTCAAGTACAAAGTGCTGAGTTTTCAAATTCTTGTCTACATTACCGGTATCTATCTATCAATAAACTTCTAAGCAGACTATGGTGAGCAATTTACCGCCTGAATCTCTTTATTGCTTATTTTTTTATTTTATTTATTATCAGCCCTGATGATCAGTGGGGTGCTGGATTCTGCGTCAGCCGTACGGATGGCTGGTTTGAGCAGTATTGAGCGTGGTGTGGATGAGGTTAGATGAGGATACAAGTGTATGGCGTTAATTATTAATTTCGTGTCTGTTTTTATTTTTATGTATTCTGATACTGCATGGCTACTAGATGGATTGTCCTCAGGGGTAAACAAAGATTGCATTTCCTTGTATTTCATCTTGTCCGTTGATGGTTAACCTTCAGGTTACTGTATAGACCCAACAAAACCACAGCCTAAGGCTTAAAGTCCCTGTCCACACGACACCTGGTGTGGTTTAAATCCTCAGACAAATCATCTAAAAAAACATCCCTAAAGGATTTTTACAGCATATTATCATTTGCTGTATCTTTGCCCTCATTTGGAATCCATATCCTATGAATTATGCATGCTCTTGATCCTCCAGCATGTGGATATGAGGGAGAAGGCATCAAACGCCAAATGTATCAGGTTTTTGCAGAAAAGAGCAGATCGACAAGCGTACAGCACGTTGTGATCAGAGGCAAATATTTAACTGTTATGCCACTACAGTTATTTGAAAAGTTAAAGTTAGTTACTTTGTAGATTATTATAATTATTCATACAAAACATGCATTAACACACATACACAGCCATTTACAATATGCTTGTGCGCCTATACTGCCAGGAATATTATTAATTTCCAAGTTATGAGTACAGAAACCCAGCAGGGATAATTATGATTCCAGAATGTAGTACACGTACTATACCACTAGAGTGTGCCCAACGATTAGGTCTTCCAGGCTGGACCAAGCCTGGACGCGTGTGCAGTGGCGTATCCAGCACTCCACAGTTGGGGGGGACATATTTTGACCAGCCCACATTGGCGGCCCGGCGATTCGCCCGCGCGCGAAGCGCGCGGCCAAAAAAAATCGGTTATTTTATGTTCAAAAACGGTTATAAATCGGTTATTTTTTGCCTTTGGATATTTTGGGTTGATTTACTGCTGGTTCTTCAACTTAGAGGTAATCTATTAGATCAATAGATATCAGATCACCATCAGACACACACTACTAGCATGAACTTACTTGGCTTCATCATCAAACTCTTCAGTCTTGGAGCCTAGAGTAATCCCATTTCCTGATTCCCTGTGTGCACAGAGCACTAGCATTTTGAGTCTAGAGCCTCCCTGAACAAGGCTGTGATTGGCCAATATAACCCCAGCAGGCAGCAATGTTCCCCATGGGGGAAAAAGTTGGTTTGTTTGAGTGAAGGAGTGATGATGAACCACCTGTGTTCAATGCTGCTGATAGCTGATTTATTAACACACGGGACACAGGTATGGGGGAGGGGAGAGGAGGCCTCTTCCTTGTCAGTACTGAGTGAGTGAGCTGGAGCAACTGATGGCCCAATGAATGTGATTGGCTGCTGCCAGTGTGACAACCCTGGGGTTGTCAGGGTAACCCAGATGGTTGTCATGATGTCTAACCTGGTGCCTGTATTGCAGAGATGATTGGAGGGCGGAATTTGCCATCAGTGAGGATCTGGCCCACCTGGTGCTGCCTCTATATAAGAGGCTACTGGGCCATTCTCACACTCTCTGACCTGGCTCCAAGATGGGAGCACTTTAACCCTTTTTCCTTTTTGTTATAGTTAATAGATGATTTGCGCACCCACACAACATGCTACACTCATCCACACACTTGCACACATCACTGATACTACTGACTTCCATGATTCTGTATGAGTTGATGATTCTATTTGTTGATTTAAGGGTTAAGTAATAATAAAATAATGTAAAATGTTCTGGGTTTGTGAGCTTCCTCTTTGTTACGAATTGAGCCATTCGTAACATGGGGGCTCGTCAGTAGGAGTTTGAACCACAGGACAATATTTCCTGGACTTTGGGTTCATTTGGTAGTGTGTAACTGTGGAGGCTACAGTTGCACACTAAGTGAGGAGGTTCCACAGACACAGAACAAATTATTATTTGTCAGTGGTGTGTCCCTGAGGAGCTAGGCTGTTGGAGGTAAGATTTTTTGTAATTCTGTTCCTGGTTCAAGTTTGGGGTGCCTTTCCTAGTAAAGGGGTGCAACTTGTCCTTCGGGCCATGTTGCGTTTGTTATTTTAGTTTGTTATTTTCGTGTATAGACACAATTTGCCTAATTGTGGGAACGGCCTTGGGTACACGTGCACTGACGGTCTGGTGAGTAACGGCATAGCCGGGGCTTAACCACGTCAGTGAGAGTGTGTTTAAAACACCCGTTGTGGAATACACAAAAAGACTAGGGTTGAGAAGCAGTCTAGATTGAGTTAGGCAGTGAGCCAGGGGGGAAGGTACTCTTAAAACACCAGGTTCAGGGTTATTTGGTTCTCCTCCATTATAATGGTAGAGAGGTATTAATGGCTACCTGTCAGTAACTGTTGTGCTGGTTTTGGTGCTTGTTTTGTACACTGGGTTTTTATCTGTAGTTAAGATGACCACTGTGGAGAAGTTCTTACGATGTCCGAGTTTGGAATTGTTGGAATCTTGTACAAGAAAACAGTTACAATCGGTTGCAGAGCACTTTAAGGTGGATGTTCCTGAGGGTCTTAAAGAGGCTATGTTTAACACTGTAAAAACCCAATTGGAAGCACTTAAGGTTTTGCCAATAGAGGAAGTTCCTAGTGCACACGGTGAAGTTAAAGCTACTGGGAGTAAATGCACTGGGGCAAGTGGGCCTCTATCTGAGTTTGGGGAATTAACCTTTGATCAGAGAAAAGAAATCCTCTTGTTACAGTATCAGCATGAGGAGACGCTTCGTGGCCAGGAAGTGGAACTGCAAAAGCTGAGGTATGAATTGGAGCTCATTAAAGAGGGTAAGTCTGTTCCAAGTTCGTCTGGGGCCTCAACAGATGCATTTGATGTAGCCTACAATTTAAGATTACTGCCAAGATTTAATGAAAAGGATGTGGACACCTTCTTTTGTCTGTTTGAGAGGCTCAGTCACACCCGAAAGTGGTCTGATTCAGAGAAGACATTGTTGTTACAATGTGTGTTTACAGGCAAGGCTCAAGAAGCCTTGTCTACACTGAGCCTAGTGGACAGTCAAAGGTACATCAAAGTTAAAGCTGCTGTGTTAAAAGCCTATGAGCTGGTGCCAGAGGCATATCGTCAACAGTTCAGGAAGTTGAAGAGAGCAGAGGGGCAAAGCTATGTAGAACTGGGGCGAGAGATGTCCATCATTTTTAATCGGTGGCTAAGTGCTGCTGAAGTAAAAAGCCTAGATGACTTGAAGGAATTGGTTCTTTTAGAACAGTTTAAAGAAATACTCCCTGAGCGGGTTGCCACCTATCTGATTGAACATCAGGTTAAGGATGTGACAGAGGCAGCAGTGTTAGCTGATGAATATAGCTTGACACACAAGGTGTATTCAGACGGGAGGAGTGACAAGGAGCATAAAGATAACTGGGTTGGTGCTCGCAATACTGTGGGGGACAGCGAAGTAAGGCCAGAGCAGAAGTTCTCATATTATGGTTGGGATAAAAGAGATGCAAATCAGGCCTGTCACTTGTGTTCAGCTCAGGATCACTGGAAAAGCGACTGTCCCCTACGTAAAGAGAAAAACAAGGTGGGCCCAGATAGCTGTGCACCTAAACCTGCTGCCCTTGCTGCTCGTGTGCACCAGTCAGAAAGGGATGCGGTTATAGCCGCCGTCAGATGGCATACTAACCCGAAAAGGAGTGCTGTTACAGGTTCTGAGGTATGGGCTCAAACTTCTCTGATGGCAGAGGAGTGTGATCCAGGTTATGCACCATACATACAGCACGGTAATGTGTCGCTGCCAGGCAGTGATGTTAAGGTACCGGTTAAGATTTTGAGGGACACAGGGTCTTTGGAATCATATATTCTGGAGTCGGTGCTTCCTTTTTCCTCAGAAACCGGTACTGGGAGGTCGGTACTGTTTAGGGGAATGGGCATGCAAGTATTGTCTACTCCTTTGCATCGACTGGTGTTGACCTCTGATTTAGTTCAGGGGGAGGTGAACATGGGAATCCGGCCCTCATTACCAGTTCCAGGAGTTGCAGTCATCTTGGGGAATGATTTGGCAGGCAGGAGAGTATGGCCTGTTGGTCCTCAGGTGCCACTTGTATCCAAGCCTTCTTTAACCAATACTTCTCCTTCAGTAAAAACAGGTGGTGTTACTGCGGTGGCAGCGCCTTGGGGAGAAATGAGGAGACACCAGAAGTTGGTGGAAAGGCAGGAGGATAAGGTACCAACGTCCGTAACCCAAGGTTGGTGGACGTATTCAAAGCACTTGCAGGTTAGTCGGGCTCGGTCTGGTCGCCGTGCTTGGGGAAACCTCGCCGTGAACTTGGCAAAAGATAATTTTGCTATGGGCACGGTGGGATACCTGGGCAGGGTGTTTGGGCAGGGTACCGTGAGGCCTGTACAAGTCAAAGTGAGAGCCATGGAAAAAGTGGTTCCCATGCCTACAGCTCCATGTGTGGAGGTGCCATTGATTCCATACCATTTGGATTTGAGGCACAGTAAAGGTTCTGACGATAGAATGGCTGGTGCACTGGGTAGAACATCGCTTTGAGGTGTGTAGGGGTCAGGTAACCATGTGTTTGTGTCCCTGTTTGCTCCTCTGCTCTTAAAAGTGCTTCGTAGATTCCAAGTAGCTGAGGGGGGGAGGGCATGACATTGACAGTGGTGAAGGAGTCCCTAACAGCTAGCAAGTAATCTATGCCATACGCTATGGGAACAATTGAAAATGTGTGGGTCAACTCTGTTGGCAGGCCCATAGTATGGCCCTGTTCTTATGGGGGGGGGTGTGACAACCCTGGGGTTGTCAGGGTAACCCAGATGGTTGTCATGATGTCTAACCTGGTGCCTGTATTGCAGAGATGATTGGAGGGCGGAATTTGCCATCAGTGAGGATCTGGCCCACCTGGTGCTGCCTCTATATAAGAGGCTACTGGGCCATTCTCACACTCTCTGACCTGGCTCCAAGATGGGAGCACTTTAACCCTTTTTCCTTTTTGTTATAGTTAATAGATGATTTGCGCACCCACACAACATGCTACACTCATCCACACACTTGCACACATCACTGATACTACTGACTTCCATGATTCTGTATGAGTTGATGATTCTATTTGTTGATTTAAGGGTTAAGTAATAATAAAATAATGTAAAATGTTCTGGGTTTGTGAGCTTCCTCTTTGTTACGAATTGAGCCATTCGTAACACCAGTCAGCAACGGCCCTCTCTCCACTGCACCGGCCCACTTCCCCCCCCAGCCTGGGCAGCCCACCCTGGGCTGCAGCCCACCCTGGGCTGCCCACCCTGGGCTGCAGCCCTCCCTGGGCTGCCCACCCTGGGCTGCAGCCCTCCCTGGGCCGCGGGCCCGCAGCCCACCTTGGGCCACAGCCCACCTTGGGCTGCAGGCTGCAGCCCACCCTAGCGCAGCCCACTCTGGGCTGCAGCCCACCCTAGCGCAGCCCACCCTGGGCTGCAGCCCACCCTAGCGCAGCCCACCCTAGCGCAGCCCACCCTGGGCTGCAGCCCACCCTAGCGCAGCCCACCTTGGGCTGCAGCCCACCCTAGCGCAGCCCACCCTAGCGCAGCCCACCTTGGGCTGCAGCCCACCCTAGCGCAGCCCACTCTGGGCTGCAGCCCACCCTAGCGCAGCCCACCCTGGGCTGCAGCCCACCCTAGCGCAGCCCACTCTGGGCTGCAGCCCACCCTAGCGCAGCCCCCCCTGGGCTGCAGCCCAGCACCCTGGGTTGCAGCCCACCCTAGCCCTGTTATAAATCAGCCACTGACTAGCATGAACTAGCATTTGAGACACACACACTTTACAGTGCTCTAACTGAAACTCTGGACTCACTGGTCTCATTTCTATCCATAAACCCTTGGATATATAATAACCCCCAGGGGTCCCGCGGACCCCCGCGGACCCTTTTGCCCCCCCCCCCCCCAAAAAAAAAAAAAAAAAAAAAAAAATTTTTTTTTTTTTTTTTTTTTTTGGGGGGGGGGCGGCGGCCCGGGGGGGACTTGTCCCCCCCGTCCCCCCCATTAGATACCCCCCTGCGCGTGTGGACCATAATGGCCGCCGATGGAGCGGCCATTATGGCTCCCGGTCCGTCGAACGGGAGCGATCCCGCACGCCCTGAACGTCGTGCGCACGCCGTGCACAATCGTTTTTGCTCCTGGGTGACCACTCTGTCAGCCCAGCCACTTTTTTCCGAATGAAAATCCGTCTAAATATGGTAAAGTTTGATAAGAAAAACGTTAGCTTTCAATGCTAAAAAAAGGCCTATGCTATGTTATGGGCAAACGACTTCCGGGTTACGTCATCGATGATGTCATTTCCATCGCAAAATGTTTCTTTAGACTGAAATGAAGCTAGAAAGGTCAGTTTTTGCTCTAAAAATGTCAGAAAAATACCAAAAAAATCAGAAAATCATCAGCAAGGCGACGTTTGGCGATCTGGCTGCCTCAGCCCCCCCCAAAATGGCGATTTTTGGCGATTTGGCTGTGAAGCAGTTAACCACTTCAGCCCTACAGTATATACATTCCGGCCATTTAAAAAATAGATGATCTACAAGCTCACTATGTGCCGCGATGCATTGTGAGCTTGTAGATTTTTATACATTTAAAAACTTGAAATAGGACATTCATAATGTTTTACTTTTGTTACTCTAAGTAGCAACACTTTTATACTTTTACGCAAGTACATTTTTAATCCCAGACTTTTACCTGTACGTTAGTAACAGAGTATTTCTCAAACCTGTTTGACTCGGGGAACCCCTGTAAATAACATCCACGGCACCCGCAGTGGCGTCAGTTCAGAAAAAGGTAAGGTATGGCAACATGACTGGTGTCTTGCACGCGCGCCTTCGCGCGCGTGCAAGACACCAGTCATTTTGCCATACCTTAGCAACAGGCACAATGAAAAGCACATTTCATTATTTCCCCCTGTAGCCAAGGTATGGCAGCTGCATACCCCTGCCATACCCAATTGACGCCCCTGGGCACCCGTTTCTTCCACTTCTGTTTGAGCAGTGCTCCTACACCTGGCTTTGTCTGGTCGGAGCCCACTGGGAAAACGCATTAAAAAATGTAAATGCTTAAAGGGGCACTCCACCACTTTGCAACCTATGTTCATATAATTGGTCCTCACTCAAAAATAGCTTTTCTTTTTTTTTCTTATTTTTTTTTCTCAGAGGAGGGCTGTGGGCTGGTCAGAAACCCATCGTCTTGTGACATCATCGATTACCAATCCAGTTTATAGAAACTGCAGGCTTTCTATTCCTGAAAAGTTGCAATTTTAAAGTGGAAGCCGTTTTTTTTGGAAAATGATGATGTCACAAGACGATGGATTCTGAACTTCCCACAGCTCTCCAAGGAGACTTGGACTGAGTAGAAAAAAATGGTGATATTTTATCATGAACATTAGTGAGGACCTATTATATGAGGACATTTTGAAAAGTGGTGAACTACTCCTTTAAGTAAGTTGAAGGCCTAGTAGATCTGGCCTACATTCTGATACAAATGGCTCAAAGTTTGCCACATCAAGCATGTCCCGCCTAATCCCAAATTAGCCAAATTTAGCAGGACGCTTAATGACATTAGGTCATAAATACATCAGGCCTAGATATGGCCTACATCCTTTCACAATCAGTTTGTTGTCTGTTTGAAAACTGGGGAGAAAAACGTGTTCTAAAATGTCAGAGCTCAAAGTTTCTTGTACGCCATTGACCAAGCTTTGCAGGACGCGTTGTGATTGGTTAGTGGGATGCTTGATGAAATTAACTCATAAATATCACCCCTCACAATAAGTGTAAAAAAAAACATCTAATCCCGAAAAATGTCCAGGCCAGATGTAGGCTCTGAAACCTGCTACATCTGTTTTGTTGTACTCACAACATAGCACTCACTTCGCACTATGTATTATAAAGGTCTTTAAGTCTTTAAATTAAATCATGCGGGGACCCCCCTTGGTCTCCCGACCCACATGTTGAGAACCACTTCGGTAAACACAAATGAGGGAAGTGTGTTTTTTTTCTTTTTCCTTGGTTGTGAGCAGGTGTAGGAGTACTTAAAACAGAATAAAACACAAACATGCAGAGAGAAGTGTCTCCAATTAACACAACGCCAAGTACAACTGGTGCCTTTGTTACAGAGGGAGTTCCACAGTAATTGCGTTGGGATTGGGAACATACGTGACAGGCACAAACAAACAAACAAACAAACACACAGCTGCTGTACGTTACTTCCAGTGGTTCTCAAACGTGTGCATGACAAGGACCCCCAAATTCATGTGTTTGGCTGCGGACCCCCATTGAAAATATGTTGCCAGGGACCCCATACAAGATTAATTAAACCTTTGTGCCAGGGAGTTATTAAAAGGATCCTTTGCTAATAAGACAAATATGCCTTAATACCTTAAATATTTTATTTATGTTAGAAATAGTTTATCTTTCACTCAGTCCAGCCCTAATAAATGGAATTTATGTGCAATTAAAAATATTTAAGATATTTTTTGATGCTCATTTTAACCTTAGGAAGTATTACTTTTTTAATTGATTATTATTAGCACATGAATTCCATACATTCCATAGGGCTGAACCACACATGGACAAATTGCATCATCAACTTGCGACGGGAGACCCTATTGAGTGAATGATTAACTATTTATAAAATAAATACAATATTTACTATGTTTTACTTTTCTTTTTTTTCGTATATAGGTCAATTATAACATAATATACAAGACCAGCCAGGGATCCTTTTAAAAGGTTTCAGAAAGATTACATTATTTTCAATGTTTGAAATTGGCTGTTTTCACATGGGTTTAAAGTGGTTCAACTGATGTTGATGCTTTATTAACACATTTAGCTGGGGTCACCCTGCAACCCCCTCAAGGACCCCTGACTGGGGGGTCCACAGGACCTGCACAGGCTGGTAGAATGGAATGGATTCGTAAAAAAAAAAAGAATGCAATGCATGTCTGCCCCATAACATTTTGTTTATATAAGGGATAAAAACAAATCACAGCGCTCCTTATCTTTTAAATGAATTGCCACGATGCTTCTTATCTCTTCAACATGTTAATATACTACCCCCCCTCCCCCTTAATCTTTCTTTCAGTCATGGTAGACGTAGACACGTGACATGGTTGTTTTGCGGTGAGCAGCTGTCACCATGACAAAACCATGCAGGCATTGATGAAAGGAAGCGCTATAGAAGCTCGGAGGCACCGCTATGTCAATGCTCTGTCTCAGTGATGGTGATTCTCTAATAACCATACTCTGCTTCTCCGTGCCCGTCGGCGGTGCTTGGGAGACAGCTGGGCTGTGGAGCATGATGTCTAATAGTGGCACAAAGACTGTGGTGTAAAAGTAACTAAGTACATTTACAACTTTGAGGTATTATTTACTTTCTTCAGTATTCAATACTTAAACTTCGATCTACCCCACTATATCTCAGAGGAAAGCGCGTGGCTGGCATCTCCCTTAGAGCCGTGGTTCTCAACCTTTTCAGGCCGCGACCCCCAAAAAAGTCATATTTTAACAGGGGACCGCCCACCCAGACGAGCACTAAGAGTTGAGGCAACACAGTTCTATTGGGAAAACTAGCAGATCTGCGAGGCGTTGTGAGCATATAGGCTATTTTCACAATTTCTCCCTCTAATATTTGACAATTTGGCCAATGTTTAATTTGTCATTTTAGAGGTATTAAAAAGTCCTAAAATTGTCACTTTAGACAATGTATAGAGGTACCCTCTATACATTTAAACGTTAGGTGTGTTTACTGTTGAGTGAGAAAACAACGTTTCACATTAAGCTACCGTAATCATCTGGGCACCCCCCAAGATAATCTGGGGACCCCCCTGGGGGTCCCGACCCACAGGTTGAGAACCACTGCCTTAGAGATAGGGTGAGAAGTCCAGTCACTCGAGAGAGTAGAGCTGCTGCTCCTTCACTTGGAAAGGAGTCTGCTTAGGTGGTTTAGGCATGTACAGTACGGATGCCTCGATCCCGAGCATCTCCCTAGGGAGGTCCCTCTGGGAGGAGACCCTGTGGCAGCCCAAGGACCAGATGGAGGAATTACATTTCCACACTGGCCTGGGAACGCCTCGGGATCCCCAGGAGGAAGAAGTGTGGAGCTCTCTGCTGGAACTGTTGCCCACACGACCCGACTCCGGATAATCGGCTGATGATGGATGGATGGATAGAAATTGAGTGGAGTCAAAAGTAGAATATTTGTCTTTGAAATGTAGTCGACTAGATTTCATAAGTATCAAAAAAAAAACACAAATACTAGAAGTTAAATAGTGGAGTACAGATACAAAAGAAGTGTGCACCTCATTCCCACTAGCTCATGGATGGGAGTCATGCACCATCTGTTTCTTTAACTGTGACACTTACTTGTGTGTCACTGTTGCATACTGTACCAAATATTGCTGATCTATAAAAACCTCCTGCAGTGCGACAGGTGGTGAGCTTGTAGATCTTTTTTTTCACCCGGTGTATGACGCGGCACGCAACCTAGAAATCAGGCAAGTCTAGAAATCAGGCATTGCAGTGTCTGTCAATCTGTATATTTCACATTTCTGTCTCTCTACTCTATATGTGAAACACTGACACACACACACACACCCTCAGGTACACACACACACACGGGTGGATGGACGCACATGCACACGAGTACACACACACACACACACACATGCACACAGCCAGCAACGCTGTGGCACATTCAAGCAACCCCGGGAAAACCCTATGATTGGCTCGCGGTAAAAATGAGTATTCAAGTGTATGACCAAAACGGTACATTTTCAGAAAATAACCTGCGTACAAATAGATCCAATGTAGTTATTATTCTAGTCACAAGCTCTATTAATGAACCCCGAAAACATGCCATATAACCGCTAACTTTCACTTCGTGAAATTCAAACGTAGCCGATCTACAAGATCACGACGCGTCGCGTGTTGTGAGCTCTTGAAATATGGAGATACGAGGTTTCTGCTCGACGGCTGGAAGTGCGCCCACGGCGAGCGTTTGTGTTACTGAGCATGTATGAACAGCCTAACAGTAGTGTGAGTGTGAGTGTGAGAGGTGTTGCAGATGAGATCTTAAGTGGGGTCAGATTGAGCTCAACCCTTTCCCTCTCTCACTCCATTTCCTTTTGCGCTCCGACAACAAACAAACTGCAACGGCCGTGTTATTAAACACTCAAATACCTGGAACGCGCCCGAGTCGCGTTAGATTTTAACCTCTTTAACCACTATTTTATGCCTTAACCATTGAAAAATAGCAGATATACAAGCTCACAGCGCGGCACCGAGTGCCGCGCTGCGAGCTCGTAGATCTGCTATTTTTGAAAAAAACGTGAAAATGTGTGCAAGTCTTTGAATATATCTTTGACCCGATCTTCGACCCGACTTCTAAATCCTTCCTCCGAATCAGTGGTTCTCAAACTTTTTCATGTCAAGGAGGACCCCCAAAATTACAGGTACTTAGCCACGGACCCCCATCTCAAAATATGTTGTTCCAGGGACCCCCCCCCCAGAAGCAAATATTTGAGTTGCTAATGTTCGCTTTTAAATAGATATATTCAAAGACTTGCAAAGAAAAATCATGATTTTTTCAAAAATAGCAGATCTACAAGCTCGCAGCGCGGCACTCGGTGCCGCGCTGTGAGCTTGTATATCTGCTATTTTTCAATGGTTAATGGGTTAACAGCCACACTGCAGCAGCAGCACCACACAACGCGGGACAAAACACCTCACAGCTCTGCAACACCGCATCCCTCTCTGCAACACATCCTCTCTGCCGGTTTCAAATTTAGGCCTAGCATTATTGAATGCTTTAACCAGTGAAAAATAGCAGATATACAAGCTCACAGCGCGGCACCGAGTGCCGCGCTGCGAGCTTGTAGATCTGCTATTTTTGAAAAAGTCGAGAAAATGTGTGCAAATCTTTGAATATTATGTATTTTCAAAGCGAACGTTTGTAACTCAAATTTTGCATCTGGGTGGTCCCTGGAACTAGATATTTTGAGAAGGGTGTTCGTGGCCAAATAAATTTAATTTTGGGGGTCCTTCACATGAAAAGGTTTGAGAACCACTGACATAGTTGTCTCTCCAGAACAGACTAACTGAGCTCCAGTTAGCGTCAGTTCTTTGACGATGGCTGGCCAGATTGCTGACATAGAAACATATTTTTTTCTAAAAATCCTAGAAGGATTCAAAAGACACTTATAGAATCGGGTCAAAATTCAAATTTTCACGATACAAGCTGTGAGCAACTAATGATTATTTTCATAATAGATTAATTGGATGATTATTTATACGATTAATGGGATTATGGCACTTATTTAGCTATCACCTTATACATTTGATTTGAGGTTCTTTTAGACATGTGCTAGCTAACAAAAAAGACATTAAAGATGAATAATTCATTCAAAAATACGCGATTTATTACATTTTGCTCAGCTGCCGATTAAGACAAATAAAGTAAATATACCCTTTTCTGACTGCATACATTTGATTAAAGAATAGCTACATATTCCTCAAAGGGTAACAGTAATCGTTTCAAAATTTAAAAATAAATATTCAAGTCATAGTTTTTGTTCTTGACCCTATATATTCCTGCACGGTATTAATAGAAATTCCAGTGATTAGATGACGATTCGATTGCAAATGACTAAATTAGTTGGCAACTAATTTAATAATTGATTCGATTACGATTAATCGATTAATTGTTGCCTCCATAGTATTAGATCGTCAAGCTGGAAACACTCGAGCTTGCGGATCTGCTACTTTCGATGCTTTTGTGTGACCGCATGATCAATAGGCCGTTAATTTAAGAAAAAAATTGGAATATGGAGATAAGAGGTTTCTGCCCGACAGCACCGACGACATCACAGCTGTCACAAGCCTTGTCTGTATCTATCCATCTCCCTGCTGCCTAAGATGGATCTCAGCCCAAACAAATCTACTCACGCTCTATAGTCAGCTCCTCACTTCTACTCTGTTTTCTAGGGGTTTATCTGTCCACGTTCTGCCCTAATCTATCTTTATAGCACTAATCTCCCACAACTGATCCCGCTAACAGCGGAATCTCGTCGGCACCACAACTGCCCTAAACAAAGCGTTGTTGTTATTATTACACAGAAGCACAGGGGAGGTGGACTAAGAAACGGGAGGAAGGCGCTCGGGTGGCGCAGTGGTAAAGTCCCTGCCCACCACCACGGAGGTTGAGGGGTTCAAATCCACCGTGGTGCATCCGGCTTTGTCGGGCGCCTATACGAACACATTTGGCCCCGTGTTCGGGGGAGGGAAGCCAGGCGGGGAGGGTGTCATTTTTCACTACACGTAATCCTACGGGCTGAGGGTGATGCACTTGTCAGCAGGGAGTGTTGGGCGGGAGGAGTAGGACGAAGGCCCTACGTCCTCCCAGTGGAGGCTCCTTACTGGCTACTGAGTCAGTAGGATATAACAGCAATGCAGAAATGTGTGTGAGGAGGAATCAATTGGCATAGCGACTAAATGGGGGAGAAAAAGGGGTAAAAATTAGCGGCTACTCCAAATAAAAGATATAATGAAATGGGATGAACCAAACAGAGTTCCTGTTTCTACTAAGTCTTTGGATATTTACTCATCCACATAAACTTTGGTCGTCCCCATGTGTCCCCTGAATGCTCATTACTCATTCAGAATTTCAGTGGAGTCAAAAGTATTAATATTTGTCTTTGAAATGTAGTGGAAGTGAAAGTCAAGCCGAGTGAGAAGAGCAGAGAAGAGAAGTGGGGGGGAGAAGTCTCTCTGGACAGCAGTTTTTAAATCCAGTCCGTCCGTCTGGAAGGAAGGAAGGAAGGAAGGAGGAGGAGAGGGAGGGAGGGTAAGGTGATAGAGAAGGAAGGAATTAATGAACCGGGACGGAGAGTGTGAGTGGGACATACATACTGTATGTGACATGTTTACTGTAAATGGCTCTCATGACTCACCCCTGTGTGTGCGTGCGTTGGTGTGTGCTATAGTGTAATGTGGGATTGCGGGTATGAAAGTGCGCGCTCAGGCGTCGAAACAAGTACTGTATGTGTTTTTTTTTTTTTTTTTTTTTTTGAACCATTACTATTGCAATTTCTTTTGGGTCAAACCTCAGATTGACTGGCCTATATGGCGATTAAAAAAAACAAGCTGCAGTCACGTCAATGATGAGCTTGGCTCGGCAAGACCGATGAGATGACTCCCACGGGTGGGATCCTGAAGACCAGGGGCGTCAATTGGGTATGGCAGGGGTATGCAGCAGCCATACCCTGGGTCCAGGGGGGAAAATAAAAGTTACTTTATAAATGTAAATCCATGAATGTGTCTTTGTCTATCTGTGCTGGTTATTATGTTGTTGAATTACAGTAAAATAACTACAAATGCAAAATGTTTCAAAATTGTCACTTTAACAAGGTATTATAATTATATTCTCCACACTTGTATTCTCCCCATCTTGACAAAATGGTATATTCCCAGGTTCCGCAGGTCAGCTGCACAGGTGCAATGCATTATTGTTAATTGTGGCATGTTTACTAACATGCCAAGTTTAGCTGCACTTGAACAACCGTTCCAAGCTGCCATATCCAGCCCAAGAAACTGTAGAAACAGGGAAAAAAATAGAATGTACTTCTTAAAATAAATGTATCATGCCTGTTGCTAAGGTATGGCAACATGACTGGTGTCTTGCACGCGTGCCTTCGCCTTAGTTTTTTCTGAACTGACGCCACTGCTGAAGACCCTTCAACGAAAGCGTGTTCCGTTCAAATGACACTACAAACACTTCCAGGCCGCGGGAGGGGAGCACATGGTAGTAAAGCGATATACGCGCCTGTCTTTTTCCCTTTTCCCTCTCTAGACGGAGGCTCAAAGGGATTTACATTGAAGGGAATGGTCTGTGTCGGCCTGATTTAATCTGAGCACGCTTGTAACGCCGTCGCGGTCAAGTGAACAGCACAGGATCAATGAGCGGCCGTGCCTTTTAACCGGGTTTTCTACAGCCTCATCGATTTGTCTGTGTGTGTCTGTGTGTCTGTGTGTGTGCAGTATGTGTATGTGGAAGCATTTCGTTGCTGCCGGGTAGAAACCTTTTATCTCCATATTTCAACTTTTTGTGTGTGTTTTTTTATTAACACCTTACAGTACTTTATCACACTACAGTGTCACACAAAGGCATCCAAAGTAGCTGATCCACAAGCTGGAAAAGTGGCGTGAAGCGACACGCTTTGAGCTTTTGATACTTTTGAAATTGAATCCTGAAAAGTAACAGTTTTCAGGACATATGAGGTTTCCACCTGACAGAGCCGATTTAAGAGTGTGCGTGCATTTAGTCTCGACTGTGTGCGTGCGTGCGTGCGTGCGTGCGTGCGTGCGTGCGTGCGTGATGTACAATCAATATCCACATTGATTCCTCATTCAGTAAAAGACAACTTGATTATAATGTACGACAAAGAGCAATGTACGCTCAACAGTGTTGCATCAAAATACTCTATTTTAACAGAATGGATCAGGGTCAGGAGTACCTGATGTATTCTTCTCCCGCTGAGGCAATGCCTTATTGGTAATACAGTCACTACACTAAAACATCTAAAGGTGTTTGGAAGAATGTTTTTGATGTTTATTCTCTAAGATGATGGAAAGGGGAGAGATGGCCACAGTGCAATAGGTGTTCCGCAACACCGAGCCGATGTGTGTAACTCTTTAGGAATTACGTAAAAAATTACTCTGGCTTTTTAAAGGGCAATTCCAGGCTAAACCATATTCCCCCGTTAATTTGCCCTTTCATGATTCTTCCTACCTGGTTTGGTGGATTTCTGTTATAGTCGCCCCTCTTCATAGATCTCCCGAGTCATCCCGACCCCCATCCTCACAGCAAAAATGCGGCTAAATATACACAGACAAAAGTGCTAATTTTTCCGGTTCCAAAGTTACTTTTTTCTTCTGAATCTTCTTTTTGTAGTTCCAAGAGATGAATCAATGTGCCGTTAGATCCACCACTTGCAGTAATCCATGAGCAGACGGTTTTTGTTTACCTTCCACAGAGCTTAGGCGATTTCCGGTTAACTTACGCTTCTAGCGTAGTAAGCTTCTAGAATACAGTTGCATGCCTACGTTACGTAGATGCGTAAGTTACGCTGAAAGCATAGTAACCGGAAATCGCCTAAGCTCTGTGGAAAGTAAACACAGCCGTCTGCTCATGGATTACTGCAAGTGGTGTATCTAGCAGCAAGTCGAAGAGTTGAGGCATTACATTCTGTATAACACGGTTCTATTGTGAAAACAGCCGATCTGCATGCTCACAACGCCTCGCAACGCGAGGCGTTGTGAGCATGCAGATCGGCTATTTTCACAATTTCTGCCTCTAATATTTGACAAATTTGGCCAATGTTTAATTAGTCATTTTAGAGGTATTAAAAAGTCCTTAAATTGTCACTTTAGAAATACCCTCTAGATAACCTCTATAGTATACAGTACACTTCAACTTCATGTTGGTTTGTTTACTGTTGAGAGCGAAAACAACGTTGCACATTAAGTTAATCATCTGGGGACCTCCCCCAAAATAATTTGGGGACCCCCTGGGGGTCCCGACTCACAGGTTAAGCACCCCTGAACCAGAGGAAAAGGATAATACGACAGTGCGGAGGCCCACATGCACTCAATGTGTAACCAGAGAACAGAATGAGCATCTTTCGTGGATGAGCGTATAAGGAATGTGGTTCTATAGCAGTGTGTGAACTGCAACAAGATGGACTCTGCTCCAGCACGGCTGACTTCTCCCATAGCAGCTTAAGGGGTCCTCTTGAGGGGATCTGCCTTCCACAAACTCCCTTTTCAGAGTGGCCATTTGTTATGGTACATAGAGCCTCTGCCATTGAGGTTGTTCAGCCTGTGTGCTGTGTTAGAACGGACCAGACAATGCTTGTTTTAGCAGATACTAGATTAGGATACTACTGGACTGGGAACTCTCTCTTTCTCTCTCTTTCTCTCTCTCTCTCTCTCTCTCTCTCTCTCTCTCTCTCTCTCTCTCTCTCTCTCTCTTGGTTCTATTAGAGCTTTTAAAATCAAATCCTTGGTTTCTCTCTGTCTCTCTATCTCTGTCTCCCCTGAGCTAAGAGAAAACCATTATCAGAGCACGAAGGGTTCCGGAAGAGTTCCCAGTTTGAATCCGGGCTCCCCCTGTGTTAATGTCGAAGAGTCCTTGAGCAAGACTCTGAACCCCTAGTTGCTCCCGGTGAGCAGCTTGGTGCCTTGCATGGTTTCCTCCGCCATCGGTTTATGAATGTGTGTGTGAATGGGTGAATGTAATGCACAATCTCTGTAAAGCGCCTTGGATAAAAGCGCTATACAAATGCACCATTTACCATTTATAATCTCTCATCTCGCCCTCTCTCTCCACTCATTCCTGGTTCTGTGTCCTCTTTCTCACATCTTTTTCCACTTCGTTATGCCTTTCCTCTCTTACATACTTTGCTCCCCCCCACCCTCTCTCTCTCTCTCTCTCTCTCTCTCTCTCTTTCTCTCTCTCTCTCTCTCTCTCTCTCTCTCTCTCTCTCTCTCTCTCTCTCTCTCACCCTCGCGACTAAAGCTTAATCACATAACGAGGCATACAAATGAGGGCATTGTCATATTGATGGCAGCCGCTTTGCAGAGGCCGCCGTTTATAGCGAAGACGCGGTTATAGTGGGTTGAATTCTCTCTTATAGTCACAGCACTATCAGAAAGCACCCGAGATAGTGTGTGTGTGTGTGTGTGTGTGTGTGTGTGTGTGTGTGTGTGTGTGTGTGTGTGTGTGTGTGTGTGTGTGTGTGTGTGTGTGTGTGTGTGTGTGTGTGTGTGTGTGTGTGTGTGTGTGTGTGTGTGTGGGCGCGTGTGTGTGTGCACGTGTGTGGGCGCGTGTGGGCGTGCGTGCACTGCCGGCAGAAATACTTTCTCCAAAACCAATTAGGCAGCAGACCCAGCTGTGAGCACTCCTGTCTGTCTGCTTGTTGGCTGGGTTTCAGCCCAACACTGGTCTGGTTTACATCCTCTGGCCTACTGGGTTCGCCAGGCTGTCCCAATCAGCACAGCAACGACGTGCACATACAAATGTTTGTATTTCCGTGCACACGCACCCAGTGTACGCACGCACACACACACTCACGGACGCACAGGCGCAGGCACGTACTCCTAGCACCAAGAACACATTTTCTCACTCACTGTTATAGGCCATGTTACTTGGCAGATTTAGATTACTACATATAATCGCATTGTTGCATTGTGTTGTGATCTTCTATATATCTGTCATTTTTTTAATATTTTGGGAAGGGGCGCCCGCTGACCTACTGGTCCGGGTGCATACCACTTAGGCATTGCCATGGCCTGGTGGCGTCGCCGGTTCGATTCCCGATTCGGGCGACTTTGGCTTTGCCGCATGTCACTCCCCGTCTCTCCCCCCATTTCCTGTCAGTCTACTGTCCTATCAATAAAGGCACATAAAGCCCAAAAACGAATCTTAAAAAATATATATTTTGGCAAATGCGACATTCTGCATTATGAGAATGTACATTTTGAATACAGGACTGCAGAGTATAATCATCCCTCTCGGGTCCAAAATTGTTGTTATTAGCAGATCTTCTGATCTACATGCTCAAAACACATTGCTTCGAGACACATTTTGAGCTTGTGGATCTTCTCCTTTTTATGCTTGTGTGTGCGTGCGTCATGATCTGAATAATGCAGAGTGCAGGACTGGACGGGATGTAAGGAGCTTTTTACACAGCTTCTGCATTAAACACAGCAAGGCAAGAGAACAGCTGATGAGCAGAGGATAATGAACCATAGAACAAAGGAAGGAGGGAGGAAGGAAGGGAGGGAGGAAGGGAGGGAGAAAGGGAGGAAGAGAACGGGGCGGACGGACGGACGGACGGACGGACGGACGGACGGACGGACCTTTCCACCGGGGTTGAACCGGTTCTGTTCTTTTTCCCCATGCACCTAATTTGTGGAGTGTTTCCACTGAAAATGAATTGGTTCAGAACCCTAAAAGTTGGTTCGGAACTGGAACCAAAAACATTTTTTTTCTTGTCCGGAACTGGGCATTGTTCAGTATTCTACAGGTTGGAAGATGAATATGTGATATAAACAAAAATACAAAATACATTTTAAACCAGTCTTCAATGTTTTCAGGCCAGGGACCCCTTTGCTGAGAGAGAGATGAAGCAGGGACCCCCACAACCTTTTTGTGGATTCCATATAGTTTCATCGCTTGACTCCACCATCAGTGTATTTTGGATTCATGTCAATTTGTGTTTTCAGATATTGAACCACTTGAACAGTCAAACTTAGGCCTAATAAACTTGACCTTTCACTCTGTACTCTTTTTTCCCCTCACACCAATTCACCAAACCTCTTTGCCGAAAATAGCCGATCTACAAGCTCACGCGTTGTGAGCTTGTAGATCTGCTATTTTTGGCTAAAGTTCGCAGAATATGGACGTTAGGGTTCATAAAAACATAAAAAAGGAGAAAATAAAGTTTCTATCACACAAAGATTTGGAGGACCCCCTGTAGTGACTCTGAGGACCCCCTAGGGGTCCCGGACCCCCTGTTGAAGACCCCTGTTTTAAACTGTAGCAGCAATTGAAGATTGAATTTCCTCCGTTAAATGGACACTTCAACAGGTCATATTCAACACATTGCTGGCCAGGCCTGGAATCTTCCCAGGGGCAACTGGGGTCTCCTACTCCCCTGGAGGACTCTCTCTCATTCAGCTACATGTACTGTATCAGTCTAGCCTAGTTCCAGACCCTGAATCGCTAGCCACACCCCTTTAATTTTTTTGTTTCGGCGATTCAGGTCTAGAATCGCTCTCAATGAGGAGGCCTGCCTCGGTTGAAAATCCAAACGGGCGAATCAGCGTCGTGAATCAGCGTCTTGTGATGAGCGTGGGTTTCCCAGAACTCATGTGTGTTTCCAAGTACACCAGCGCCGCCGCCGTACCGTACCGCACATCGTGTCGCGGTAAAATGCGGTAAATTGCGGTAAAATGCGATCGTATCGATCTCGCTATGAAACACCAGTAGCAGGCATGTTATGTTGTGTTTGATTACTAGTTCGTAGTGCTCCTATTCTGACTGTTTCTTTGGTTAGCAAGTAGCACTAGCAAGCAACAGGTTAGCCACTAGCCAGCCAGGCACACATAACAACACTATGTCATGTGTTGGTCGGTGAACCAATCGCTGAACAGTGCCTCATTTTGGCAACGCCCATCCCTGCAAAAGCCGTGGGCGGAACTGACTTCAGACTGAATAATGAAGTGAAACGAAATGTCAATTCAGGCTGAGTGTCAGGCTAGTATCAGTCTGTATGCCACCAACAACTCTGCTTAAAACCAAACATAGGTTTATTGAAATGTCTTTATTAGGAATAACCCCTTGAGATGAACCATCTCGTTTTCGAGGAGCTCCGCACTTTACAGAATGCTTACAAAGTACATATAGGTACACACATAACACACAGAACATAACACTACAACAACACATAGGAGAAAATAAACAACAAAATAAAAATAAAAAACAACAAACATAAGACGAACAGAAAACACAGAGCATGTATATGAATCATTGTGTCAGAGATCTATTATACTGTTAACGAAAACATGAGCAAGTATAGTCTCAAAATGAGAGGACAGCGATGTTTTGAATAAATGAAAGGATGATATTGACCGGATATAAGCAGGCAGATTGTTCCAATCCGAAGTAGCTTTAAAACTAAAGGATCTTTTTCCAACTGAGGTGGGAACTTTAGGTGGAACTTTGAAATAAATGTGTGAACAATGTCTCAGTTGATGAGAAGATGTGAAGGGGTCCATATACTGTTTGAGATATTGTGGGTAATTAAAATGAATACATTTAAAAATGAATTGAAACCAGTGTTGCTGTCTTCTCATTGTGGGAGATGTCAAATTTAGGTTTTCATACATGGTACAGTGATGTGTCCTATAGGTAGATAAAGCAAGCTATATTTAAAGGAGCCTTCCCTACTGAGTGAGAGCTTTGATTGGAGTATGACAGTGTGGCGTAAAGACCAGCAGATATGAGCTGACTGACAGCTGACCACAGCTGGGCGGGGCTAGACTCTTGTGTCCTGCATAAACTAACGCTGAAGCTTCGAATTGCTATGACCAGTTAGTGTTGAGATGAAGACATGATGTAAGGTAATTTTTAAATCTAGCTGGGGAATTATTTAGGGATTTCAGGGCTGGAGGGAGGGCATTCCACTGAGTATTGGCTGCGTTATGAAGCGCATTTTCCCCCTTAAGCGTCCTGGACCTGTGGAGCGTTGTTTTATACCCGCAGTCTGTCAGTAGAAAGGTTGGCCGAGGATAGAAACCCTCTCTGAGCGAGACTACCAACACATCCAGATGGCAATTAATTAATGAATGGAGACAGACAGGACGCACACACCACCGAAATAGTGGAATCCCTGTGACATATTATGTCAAAGCAATTCAGAGGCTGACGAAAACAAACGGCGAAGATCCGTGGTAAAAACCCACTGGTACATGATGTTCTGAGTGCCTGGAGCGAAGAGTGGTGGGAAAAGTACTGATATGTTTTACTTAAGTAAAAGTATCAATCCTGCAATGTACAAGTAAAAGTCTGGAAAGTATTGGCATAACATTTTACAAAAGTAGAATGTACAGAAGAAATGTGTCAGAAGTAAAAGTACTCATTATGCAGAATGTGCCTTATCACACGTGTTCAAAATGCACCAAATATTTTGAAAATGGCAGAACTACGAGCTCACAACTCGTCGCAAAGCGTTGTCGTGAGCTTGTAGATCGGCTATTTTCAAATAGATGAAGTAGGGATGAAGTGGCTAATGCATGTTTTGTTATAAAATAAAAATCTACAAGGTAACTAAAATTAGCAAAAGGTACAATATTTGCCTCTGAGGTGTAGTGGAGTAGAAGTAAAAGTTCAGCATTTTTTTTTAAAAAGTAATAGTTATAAAGTAATAGTTCCTCAAAATGGGTACTTAAGTATTTAAGTTACTTTCCACCACTGGGAGCGAGCCACAGTGTTGCTAGGCAGACTACTGCGTGGGTGTGGTTTAGACTCTAGAGCAGGGGTTCCCAAACCTTTTTGTCTCAGGGTACCCCATAAATATTTGTTTTAATCCAAGGCACCCCTACATTATAATTTTCACTCCCAGCACCTTATATTTATTGCATATCGTCATTGTCGGGTGGAAACCGTTCGTTTTGTATTCATCATCTAAAATATGTACTAAACTAGTGAAAACAGCCGATCTACAAGCACACAGCGCCTCGCATCGCGAGGCGTTGTGTGCTTGTAGATCGGGTGTTTTCACTAGTTTTTGTGCGACGGTCCTGTAACTTGGAAATACAAGGTTTCTGCCCGACAGTGACGATATTTTAGTGAATATGTTGCGAGGAAAACGTTGTGATTATAGCCATTTTGGTTAGAACTGACTGAAAATAACTTTGTACTTCAAGTTTAAAATGATACTAAATATTTTTTCAAGTGTCCAAATACATTCCAAATATTATCAAATTATCTCGCGGCACCCCTGGACTGCCGTCATGGCACCCCAGGGTGCCCCGTCACCCACTTTGAAAACCCCTGCTCTAGAGTTCCAAACTAAGAGCTATATGGCTTTGGCAATTCCCCGAAAATAAATCTAAACCGATATTTAGAACCCAATGACCGAATTAGTCTCGCATATGAAACGGGGAAAGACTCCCGCGCTCTGTATGCCTCGATCCGACCTACTTTACTACATACTCTTGCTCATGTAGGTTAATCAACTAATCGAGGAGCAGTTTATATATAACTAATCAACACAAAAAAGTGTAAGAGGTTCTAAATCGATTAACCTCTTAACCCTGTATTATACTTACCTACAACCTACAAACTCAAACGCGTCACGTTGTGAGCTTGTAGATCTGCTACTTTCCCTTTTCTCTCTACAATCGTCGTTCATTAATTGTAACTGAGTCAAAGGTTTGAAATAAGTGTGAGTTGAAGTCTTATAGTCCAGCCCTACATTGAGCTATAGTATACGATACTTTTGTCCTCTAAAACACTTTGTTTGGTTGCTAAAGGCAGCTGAAACAAAGTTTGGCAGCCACTATAGGGCAAAGGGAGGGAACATGATGTCTAGTACAGAGAGAGAGAGAGAAAGAGAGAGAGAGGACCTGGACAGGTTTAGAATGTGTCATTATGTGTGACAGTGACAACTATTATTAAGCTGCTCAATGAGGAGAAAACACAAATGACACAACGAGTGAGATGAGGTGAGCGTGTCCATTTTGGCAGTGATGTCTAAACCCCTTCGGCTCAATTGGCTGGCTGGCTGTTAGCTGTTGAGAATCCCACATGCTAATTATTTGTAATTACCTCTAATAGTTAGTGATTTTGTCGCGGTGGAAGAATACATAAGATCATTTTTAATTCAGTATAAGTAACATAACAATATAGTCTACAATAAAATTAGATATAAGTCCTATCTTCAAATTTGAAGTAAAAGTCCATAAGTATTGGCGTCAAAATAACTCAAAACGTTCAATCATGCGGCAGATCTACAAGCTCACAACGTGTCGCAGTGCACAGTTTGGTGAGTTTGTACTTCTGCTACTTTTGAATGGACAAAGTTTAAAATAGGGCTTAATTGGTTGTGTGTTTGTAATGATCTTAAATCTACAAAGTAACTAGCAGTGGAGGAAAAAGTACAATATTTGCCTCTGAGATGTAGTGGGAGTAGAAGAAGTTTTTCTTTATCTTTTTCATTTTCTTTGTGCCCCCTTTTTTCTCCCAATTCCTCCCCCTCCCCTGCCAGTGAGGAGCCCCCACCGGAAGGATATAGACTAGCCTTCGGTCCTACTCCTCCCGCCCAGCACTCCCCGCCCTCCCAGGCCGTAGGATAAGGTGCAGGGGTGTCACACCACATTCTGGGTCCTGGGTACAAGGATTCACTGCGGGCCCCCCATGAATGTTCTTCATAGAGGGAGGGGGTTTAAACCATTTAGACTGGGAACGCATTATTTTGTGCTTTAACTATTGAAAAATAGCAGATAATACAAGCTTGTAGATCTGCTATTTTTGAAAAATCTTGTTTTTTTTTTTTAAACCTATGTCAGTGGTGCTCAAATGTTTTTCATGATGAAAAATGATATGTATTTGGCCACGGACCCCCATCTCAAAATATTTCGTTCCAGGAACCCCCCCAGAAGCAAGATTTGAGTTACAAATGTTCTCATAAAAAATACATTCAAAGATTTGCACAAAAAAGACTTTTCAAAAAAAGCAGATCTACAAGCTTGCAGAGCGGCACTTGTATATCTGTTATTTTTCAATATCTAAAGTATAAAATAATTAAGGCCCCTCCACCTTGGGCCCTAGTAACTCAGTCCCACTCCGTGCCCTGGCTTCCATCCCGCTGAACACAAGACACATTGTGTTCTCGCAGACGATTTTTGGATACTGAAGTTACTGGGTAGTTATATTTTGGCAGCGAAGTGCAACCCAAGATAGACTGGATGTGTGCAGAGAATCCCGCCAGCTAATTATTTGTAATGAACTCAAATAGTTTGTGATTAGCAGGCATTAGCAGTGAGATTATTAAGACTCTGCAGGCTAAAACACACACACACACGCATGCGCGTGCACACACACACACACACACACACACACACACACACACACACACACACACACACACACACACACACACACACACACACACACACACACACACACACACACACAGAGGTACACATGAATGCACCCACATGCACTGGGGGGGGGGGGGGGGGTTAACCACAAAATATATCGTCGTTGTCGGGTGGAAACCTCGTATCTCCAGGTTTCAAATTTGTACGTTCTTCCGCAAAGTAAAGCCCTGCTTCATCATACAAGAACGTCGCACAAAAGTAGTGAAAACAGTAGATCTACAAGCACACAACGCCTCGCGGTGCGAGGCGTTGTGTGCTTGCAGATCCGCTGTTTTTACTAGTTTAAATCATTTTAAAAATTATAAATGCAAAACGAACGGCTTTGGACATACAAGGTTTTCACCCGACAACGACGATATACATTTATGATAAAATATTTTATATAATTGTAAATTTTACAACTTTCAAGGCACACATGCACGCACACACACACGCATGCACACATGCGCGCGCACACACACACACACACACGCACGCACGCACGCACGCACGCACGCACGCACGCACGCACGCACGCACGCACAAACACACAGATCGTTTCCAAATCTGCCGATCAACAGTCAATACAATGTGTATCATATTGTCTTTGTCGGGTGGAAACACGTCGCTTCGCGCCGTGTTTGAGCTAGCGGATCTGCTACTTTTGACGCTTTTGAGTGACGATGCAGTATACAGTAGGTCAAATGCTGCAGCTTTTGTAGCAACTTTGGAAGTATATCTTTGTATTGTGTCTTCATGTCGTTGGGCTCCCATTGAAAAAGAATGGCAGCCTGCAGTTTTTGTACCTGCATACTGCATAGCGTAACAACATGACATAAGATGTCGTTTTATGCAGTGTTGTTTTTGACAGCAAATTTTGATTTAGTTTTGGTCATAGTATTTAAAAAAAAAGTAAAAACAGTCGACAAACATTTTTCGTCATAGTTTTAGTCGAGAAAATCAACACTGATATGACGAGTCGTTTCATGCTTGGTTGTGTGTGTGTGTGTGTGGCGTTGCACTCCGAAAACACCTGCTTGCAGCTTGTAGATCGTCTGTTTTCATTAGCCGTGTCGGTAGCCAGTACCAGTGTAGTCCGTGTGCAAACGAGCCAGAGTCGAGTGGGAATCAGTAATCCCAGAACAGAATAGCGCGTGCTTGTTTGTTTAGCCTGATGGCTGTACAGTGTGCTGGCACACAGTCCCTCTGAGTTGTGCCAAGGCAAGGAGGGACAATGAGCTCTGTGGCTGAATGTGCTTCTCACTCCCTCCAGCAGCTCATGGTCGAGGGGATAAGAGAGGGCTTCATCAGGATAGCATCCATCCAGCCTCCTCCTGTCCTCTGGAACTAGAAACCAAGCAGAGGAAAAAACGCTTGCCTGCAAGACAGGATGATTGTTTTAAGCCATTAAAGGGGATACACCATGCATAATACCAAAATACAGTTTGTTGGCGCTATTGAAGGAGTTTGTCTGACAGCCCTCCTCAGGTGGAGACTGAAAAGGAGGGGGAAGGACTCTCCCCATGCTTATGTAGTGATGTGCGGAAGCGGGGGTTGAACCCAGGACTCCCACTCGCCAGTCCAACGCACAACCGGTCATGCTAATAGGGCTGAGCCCGATGGTCAGGGCTGTTGTCGCTGGTTCATCGCTGGTACTAACTGTGGGGGCTACACTTACATACCGTAAGCATGTAAGGGGGCTGTGAACTATTGATGGGCAATCCACAAATCATTTCGTTCACGTTCACTAGCATGGGTACAATTTCAGCCTTAAAATGCCAAATGTAGGTGTACAAATTTGATGACTGAAGCAAAGTAAGACATCCTTAATAATCATCTGGGGGTCCTCCCCCAGAAAATATTTAACATAGTAGATGTAATTGCCAATCATCCTGGCGAATTCAGGAGCACTGACAAGCCTGCCCAATGAGCGTGGGCAATTTGGCGAGTTGGATTTTTGGCGAAGTGACCGCTTACCCTTTGAACACACGCACGCACAAGCACACGCTCTCACACCAAACGAACACCCCCACACAGAGACGGGGACCACAGGACATCGGCCGGTGGTGGGCGTGGGTTTTCTTTGGCTGCATGCGATTTCTTTTTTCAAAGCTAATTTTTTATTAGCTTTGAAAAAAGAAATCGCATGCAGCCAAAGAAAACCCATTATAATTGGAAGGTGGTGTGGGAATCAGGTGACATTTGTACACGTCGGCGCCCACTCTCACTCCCACCCACGCTCACATCTGGATCCTCCACCTCCAGTGGTGTAAAGTAACTAAGTACATTTACTTAAGTATTTCCAATGTATTGAGTATTTCCAATTCCAAATACTTTTACTTCTCCACTGCATTTATTTGAAAACTTTAGTTACTAGTTACTTTGCATAATGTAAATTGTAATATTATAAAACATAAATTAACCACTTTAGCCCTATTTTATACCTAGGCTATTTGAAAATGGCCGATCTACAAGCTCACAACGCGTTGCATTGTGAGCTTGTAGCTTGTAGATCGGCTATTTTCAAACATTGTGTACTTTTACTTATGGTACTCTAAGTACACTTTGACACCAAGACTTTCGTACTTTTACTCAACGTGCATTTTGAATTCCAGACTTTGAATTGTACCGGAGTGTTTCTAAATTGCAGTATTGATTAGGCCATTCACCAAATATTCGAAAATTCGAATATCAAAGTCACTATTAAACATTGTTCACCGAAGTCGGTGAACAACGTTGTTCACCGAAGTCGAACAGTTTGGCCAGTCCTGTCGAATATTCGACTATTCGAATACTTTGAGGTTGAATAATTCGAATACCAAAAATCGCTATTCGTGAATGCCCTGGTATTGATACTTTTACTTAAACATTTGAGTGCTTTTTCCACCACTGCCCACCTCTGTCACTTCCACCCACGCTCACATGTGGATCTACATGTCCACTGTTAATGAGGGCTGAACACCAACACTACAGTGCACTCTGTCCTCTCTTTAGTGTGTTCTGCTTCTGATGCTCCACGTCTCCCACGTCCCTCCCTGAGCATTCCTTTTGCCCCCGAGCTCAAACGTTACTTATCGCCACTGTCGGGCAGAAACCTTGTATCGCCAAGTTTCAAATATCTATGTTTTTGTGTTTATTTTTTTCTCGTAAAGTAAAGCCCTGCTTCAAGACTGTCGCACAAAACTAGTGAAAATAGCCGATCTACAAGCACACAACGCCTCGCACCCGCAAGGCGATGTGTGCTTCCAAATCAGCTATTTTCACCAGTTCAAATTGTTTTTAAAGTGATAAATACAACGGTTTTGGACATACAATATTTCCACCCGACAACGATATACAGTCTTCGTCTCAAAACATTTTGTGTAAATAAAAATGCATTGGAATTGCCATAGCATCCCAAATCACTGCTGACTGCGGACATTATACACTGGACTTCAAGCTACTCTGACTTCAGAAGGTTGACATTTCTCTAATTGTTTTGATGGGTCTTGTGTAATATTGGAATATTTTTTTGAGATATGGATTTTTGATTTTCATGAGCTGTATGCCCTAGACATCTAAATTGAAACAAGAAAAGGTTTGAATATTTCACCGCATGCGAAATGTATCTAGAATATATGAAAGTACAAATGTGTTACGGAATTACGTAAAATAATTAACTTTTCCACAATATTCGAAGTAGGAGGTGTAAACTGTAGGCCAGGGTTTCTCAAAGTGTGTGCCGTGTGTGACCTACAGTACACTAAGTAAGCACACGGCGTGTGAGCTTGTAGATCGGCTATTTTTGGTGAATGTTCCCCCCAGAATAGGGCTGCTGGGGTTTAAGTGGTAAAAGGACAAGTACTGTAACCTATAACAGTTATTTTCAGTCGCTGTCATGATGGATATGAATATTTTCTCAAGTTTTCCTCGTGACGTATTGTATCTTATCGGGAAAGATTTACATATTTGACATAAATGTAAGGTGCTGTAAAGTAATGTTATTCAGGGGTGCCCTGAGACAAAACCACTGCTCTAGGCTATAGCACAGTGGCTCTGAAACGTTTTCATGTCAAGGACGCCCCAAACTGGTATATTTGCTGGTATAACCACTGAGGAAGCACATTCCATATCGTCGTTGTCGGGTGGAAACCTTGTATGTCCAAAACCGTTCGTTTTGCGTTTTTCATTTTAAAAAGGATTTAAACTAGTGAAAACAGACGATCTACAAGCACTGTGCTTATAGATCAGCTGTTTTCACTACTTTTATGCGACTGCCTTGTGTGATGAAGCAGGGCTTTACTTTGCGAAAAAAATTACAAATTTGAAACTTGGAGATACAAGGTTTCCACCCGACAACGACGATACAATACAAGATTACAATGCAACGCATTACCCCAACTCTCTCCCCCTCGGTTCTAGCGAGTCTAATCCAGCAAGTTGTCGGCCAGAAACCTTTTATCTCCATATTTCCACTTTTTACCCCATTAAAAAAGCGGGTCGTGCAAAAGTAGTGAAAATAGCAGATTGGCTATTTTCAACGGTTTCGTACGCAAGAGGTTTTCACCCGACAGCGACAAAGTGAAACCATCTCCTCGATAAAATGAATCATGATTTACTAGTCATCCATGAAGATGCATCAGCCAATCAGTGACTCATACTGACCCTGATGATTATAGCTCTGTCTGCCTGTCTGTCTGTCTGTCTGTCTGTCTGTCTGTCTGTCTGTCTTTCTGTCTTATCTTTTCACTACTGTATTCCTCTTTCCATTCAGTCAGTTCCAGCGTATCAGACTGTCCATTCATTCATATAATACAGTATGCATGGGATGAACTCATTCATTCATTCTTTCATTCATACAGCAGATCTTGTTCCTTCCAGCAGCCACTTGTATATGTGACAGAATGGCTCAGCTCCTTCCAATCTCTATCCAAATGCATGGTGACACATTCACTGTTTATTCTCCAACCGTTTCCCCACAGCCCAGTTTGTACTCCATTCAAAGACGATTAGTTTCCTGAAGGAGTGCGGCACAGTGTCTGTCTGTCTGTCTGTCTGTCTGTCTGTCTGTCTGTCTGTCTGTCTGTACTCTCCTTAGTGCTAAATGAAAACATCTCCTCAATAAATATCATGATGCATTCATTCATGAATTGACCTTCACACTGCTTGCCTTGTATAGAAATGATACACATCCTTCTCTCTCTCTCTCTCTCTCTCTCTCTCTCTCTCTCTCTCTCTCTCTCTCTCTCTCCCCCTCCCCTCTCAATTAAATTAATTTCAAAGGAGGTTTATTGGCAAGAGAAAACGTACAGTGCCAAAGCAAATATAAATATGTACAGTATGTCCAATTAAAAGGGAATGAAGAAATGTACTGAAAACTAGCGTCCAAAGCCATAAGAATTGTACATTTAGCTGTCCGAAATGGTGTAAAAAAAGTGTGTGTGTGTGTGTGTGTGTGTGTGTGTGTGTGTGTGTGTGTGTGTGTGTGTGTGTGTGTGTGCGTGTGCGTGTGTGTGTGTACTGTATACTGTACGTAGGTACAGTCAGCTTGGGAAAAAACCTTTGAAACTGAAACTGTTGGCATTAATATTTCATTTAACATAAATGTTTAAATCTCTCTCTGTATCTCTCGCCTCTACTTTTCTCTGTGCGACACTTTATCTCTCGCCGCCAGACATTGTTCATTTTAGGACAACGATTATTTTTTGTCAATGCTGATCTTATGCCTGAAGAAGATCTATGACTGAAAGCTTACACTTTGTCTAAACTGATAATAAAAACTTGATTTAGCACATTTTAGAGTGTGCGGAGCATCCTTTTATTTTTCATTTTGCTCCTTTTTGGCTCCAGCACCTCACCTGAATACTGGCAGATGAGCGGTATTTTTTTTTCACTAATTAATGCAATTTTTTAGAATTTGGGGCATTAACTGTTGAAGTTCTAAAGCCATGAAAATAGCAGATCTGCAAGCTCACAACGTGTCGCGCTGCGACACGTTGTGAGCCTGTATTTTTCCATTCAGGCATACAGTAACTATCTCTAATCCATAAACCTAACGTATACAGTACACTATATGTCTAACCCTAACCTCTCTCTCTCTCTCTCTCTCTCTCTCTCTCTCTCTCTCTCTCTCTCTCTCTCTCCCCCTCCAGGCATTGGTCAGGGTGTGCCGGTGGTGGCGCTGATCGTGGAGGGCGGTCCCAACGTGATCTCCATCGTGCTGGAGTACCTCAGGGACACGCCCCCGGTCCCCGTGGTGGTGTGTGACGGCAGCGGCAGGGCCTCCGACATCCTGGCCTTCGGACACAAGTACTCCGAGGAGGGAGGGTACGGCGACCAACAAACACACGGCAGAATCTACGTATTCCGAAGTCCCGTTGTTTCGAGGTCCCAGTGGACCGGTTAGGTTTAGGGTTAGAGTTTAGGGTTACAATTTACAATTTAGGCATTTAGCAGACGCTCCAACTCATTCTGTGCCAAATGCCAAAATGGCTCCAAGGTAGATGTGCCACGATTTTGTATGTTTTTCTTTACTATGCAATGAAAAAGAAAATGTTTTTTTTTTTATATAATTTCTTTCCCCACAGAAACAGACACAGTTGTTGTGATTCAGTGGCAAAAAGAATTTTGTCAATCAGACAAATGGTTCCAGAGATAGAGCTGTTTGAATGAAAAAAAGTGTCCATCCACTAGAATGAACACACATTTTCTCAATCAGCTAAACGAGGGAGCGAACACACAAACAGAGAAAAGCATCTCTTTGATCTCAGGTCATTTTGACATCTTAAAAAAAAAAAAAAAAAAAAAGATTTTTTTTCTATACAAAAAACACAAAAACCGTCAAAACCGTCATTGGCACCCAGGGCTTTTGAAAAAAAAAAAAAAAAAACGTCAAAAACCGTCATTGGCACAGAATGAGTCCAGAGCGACAATAAGCAAGGTAATACACCAATACATCAACATCAATACATCAAATACATAGACATATCAATCTAGACAAAAATATGTAGGTAGACGAGCACCTAATCACTTTATGTAAAAACCTGTATGGTCATTGGGGGGTAGGCAAGTGCTACAGTAAGTGCTATGGGTTTAGGTGGAGTCTGAAGAGGTGAGTCTTCAGGCCACGGTGGAAGCTATAGGGAGTAAGTCTGTTGTTAGCGTTAGCATTCACCAGGTTAGCATTCACCAGCGTCAGCAGGTGAGCATCCACCAGTGTCGGCAGGTTAGCGTTCACCAGCGTTGGCAGGTTAGCCTTGTATACTGGGACCTCGAAACAACAGGACCTCGGAATAGCGCTACGCGTCCCAAACAAACAAACACGAATAACATGATATCGTTGTTGTTAAATACGTCCAAAATAGTTAGCCTGCTTCTCAAGAAATGGAAAGATGAACCAGTAGTTTTCAGTTTAGTCACCAGCTCTTGTTAATACTTTTCATTGGTTCAATAAAACATAACATAACAAAAACTTTTTTTCAAAAATAGTGATGCAACGCATTGTGAGCTTGTGGGTCGGCTATTGTTGCAACTTCTGTGTGACCAAAGAAGGGCATTCGTTTACGAAAATAACAGATTTTAGAAAATTTCGGAAATAATTATCCATATTTAAAAAGGTTAAATATGGAGGTACAGTATGAGGTATCTGTCCGACATGTATAACAATGTTACAAACATTTCCATATAAAACCGTTTAAAGCAATATTACTCAATGCTGCAGTGATTTGGGAAACCAAAATAGATTTGATTTGAAACAAAATAGATTTGATTAGAAACTGAATTGATTTGATTGGAAACCAAAATAGAATTGATTGATTGATTAGAACTCGCTCCAACATTGCTCGAAGTTTAGTTTATTTGCACATTCATGCTTGAAAAACGCAAGGTAAAAACGCTAACCAAATAGGCTGTGTACAAATGGTGCTCCAAAAAAGGGTTTTAAGTCAGTATACAAAGTACAGTAATCACATTCACACACACACACACACACACACACACACACACACACACACACACACACACACACACACACACACACACACACACACACACACACACACACACACACACGCACGCCCGCACACCCACACACCCATTTTAAGACTATGCTTGAGACATGTGGGCCTCTAATCCTGCATACATATGCCTGGTAGCGATGCTGCTTCCACCTCCATTTCCATGAGAAGAGGCGATTAATTCCAGTGCGTGTCGTGCAGCATCAGGGTCATAATCACATCATGTAAGTGACAGGACAATTATCACTGCTGTCATGATGACAGAGCAGACGCAGGGGCGATGAGAGACACACGCAATACACATGTAACACTAGTGGCATGTCAATATAATACACATGTAACACTAGAGACTGAACGACACGTCACTTCAATACACATGTAACACTACTAGCACCAGTAAGACTCCCTTATCTCCACAAATAGGGCAAAAATGGGTTTTTCCAAAATCTTCCTGATCCATGTTGATGACATGAGTGTAGACATGCTGTGTAGTGATTTCCGTGATTTTAGGGCAAAATCTGTAGGAGCAGTGTCCAAAAATGTGTTTTTAAAAATCGGCCTGAAGGTGGCGCTATATGGGACAGATTCATGTTGATGGGATGAGTGTAGACATACTGTGTAGCGATTTGCGTGATTTTAGGGCAAAAACTGTAGGAGCAGTGTCCAAAAATGTGTTTTAAAAATTGCCCTGAAGGTGGCGCTAGAAGAGGGGCATGTGAGAAATGAGGGGTGGGGTCTCCGCGTTGCCTTGGCGGACGAATAGGTACCGGCCCCGGCTCTCCCGGACGCTCCTAGCCCGAGTTACGGCATTTTATGTGAGCTGCAGTGGAGGGGGTCCTCCACTGGGGGCGCCACCACTTTTGCATCCGTTCTGGAGCACCAGGAGTGGGTGGTCCCCAGGAATTCCCCGTGAGCAGCCCCGTTGGGGTGGTCATTTGGTCATTTTTGCACATTTGGTCATTTTTTACACCTGGGGGTCCCCGAGGGACCTGGGGGTCCCTGGAGCTCCGGGTCCTTGGAGGTTGTAGTTTGCCAGGTAAGGAGTGTGTGTGCAAAATGTGGCATGGATGGGTGCAACGGTTGTGGAGATATGAGCAGGGCAAAAGTGTGACGTGTGACGTCTGACTCACGGAGGGACATTTTTTTACACCTGGGGGTCCCCCAGGGACCTGGGGGTCCCTGGAGCTCTGGGGGTCCTTGGAGGTTGTAGTTTGGCAGGTAAGGAGTGTGTGTGCAACATTTGGCATGGATGGGGGCAACGGTTGTGGAGATATGAGCAGGGCAAAAGTGTGACTGACTCACAGACAGACAGACAGACAGACGGACAGCCGGTGGAGGTTTTGGTAGTAAATGCGACCTACGGTCGCAATAATGATACTTCACTTCAATACACATGTAACACTACTGGCATAATGATACTTCACTTCAATACACATGTAACACTACTGGCATAATGATACTTCACTTCAATTGACCTTATTCACACCGCAGCCTCTTAGATTACATGACCACATAAGGTGGCAGCCTGCATTACAAACCTTTCTATTAATTTGGTCATTAAGGTACACAGAATGAGAGGCCTTCTCAGGGTCCCATTTGATTGGTATTTCCATTACGTAGGCAAGTCAGGAAGTCCCACACGTTTTACATTGGACAACACTGGTCTGGTCCCGCCCCCGTCCACAGACCAATCAGAAGCCGCAAGTCGTTTTCACTCGTTTGGGCACAGAGATGGGTGGCTTTTCCAGTGAGAAAAACTAAACTAAGTCGAACGTAGCAAGCAGGTTGGATCCCAGGCTATGTTCGTACTGCAGCAGCAACATAACCTGGAGACTGACATTCAGTGGGCCTAATTGGGACTTATGATGAAAATAAGAACATTATAATGGTGTGTAAAAAAAGAATTTGCCACGGACAAAACCAAGTCTTGCCACGGACACATTTTGTCAGTGTACGGACATGAGATGTCCCAGAGCTATAATAGGACCACTTAATATGTCCTGCTACACCCTCACCAAATCCCTTCAATGAAAACTGTTACATTTTTTGGTGAATGTTCGTCCCAGTAAATTGGCTGAGCATATCTTTCTCTATAGGCGTCGCATTTTGACCGTCTCTCTCTCTCTCTCTCTCTCGTCAGCATCATTAACGAGTCTCTGCGGGACCAGCTGCTGGTGACCATCCAGAAGACCTTCACGTACAGCAGGACCCAGGCCCAGCACCTCTTCATCATCCTCATGGAATGCATGAAGAAGAAAGAGCTGGTGAGTCACCCCACACATGTACTGTAGCACGCACACACACACATACACATGTACACACGTCACACGGACGCACGCACACATGCACACGCGTGCGTGTACACTACAGTGCGTTTGTATTACTATACAGGACCTCAACAATGAGGTATTACTATGAGGACCTCAACATGTTAGGACGCCAATTTTCTCAATGCAATTTTTCTCATTTTTTGGGGCATTTTTAACAAAAGTCTAAAAGCCGGAAAATAGAAGCTCACAACATGTCGTGCTGCGACACGTGAGCTTGTAGATTGGCTATGTTCCGACGCACGACACTGGCACCTAACTAAAGCATGAATGGTGTGTAACTCTTAATTCCAACCCCCAAACATAACCTCTAATCCTAACGCTAACCCCAACCTGAAACTTTTTCCAATTGAAAACCTTTCGCTAATCATCAACACACACGCACACACGCACGCACGCACGCGCACACGCACGCACGCACGCACGCACGCACGCACGCACGCACGCACGCACGCACGCACGCACACACACACACACGCACCCTTACCCTGACACGTGTAAGCACACAGTCAATTACACACAGTGTCCCTCATGAATAATAATGATTAAGACGGCGGTCCCCTTTAGTTGTTGTCGGGTTGTGTTTGCCACGGTGCATTGTAATCATGTTGAGTTGCCCTCTGCATCACCCGTCATATCTGCAGAGATGAGGGCTGTTAATGCAGCACATTGGGAGGCGCATTGGCACGGACGCATACATGCACGCACGCACACATGCACGCATACACGCACACACGCACACAGGGTGGGCAGGGGGACAAGTTGTGAACTTTTGATTCCTTAACCACGGCTTCTATACCCACGCACGCACGCACGCATGCATGCACGCAGTGTTGTAAAGTAACTCATTACATTTACTTAAGTAATGTACTTGAGTACAATTTTGAGGTATTTGTACTTGAGTATTTCCAATTTCCAATACTTTTACTTGTACTCCACTCCATCTCGGATCCAAATATTGTACTTTTACTCCACTACATTTATTTGAAAAGTTACTAGTTACTTTTTGGATATAAGTTATAATATTTTAAAGCACACATTAACCACTTTAGCCATGTTTTATACCCAGGTTGTTTGAAAATAGCCGGACGCGTTGTGAGCTTGTAGAACTGCTATTTTCAAAAATGTTGTACTTTTACTTTTGGTGCTTTAAGTACGTTTTGATGCCAATACTTATACTCAAGTACATTTTGAATTCCCGACTTTTACTTGTAAGGCTGCCCTCATACCAAAATACCTACGAGAGTGGAATCCGCGTTCCGCCAATGCATTTCAATGAGAAGGGGGTGGTTTCATGTCAGTGGAGGATATCTGCGCTCCGCGCAGACCTTGCGTTTATGCTGGAGCAAAGAAATTCTCCACGCATATTCTGGTTTCCCCCCTCTGTCCAATCAGGTGAGTCGAAGGCGTAACATTCCGAGAATCAGGAAGGGACTGGGAGATGTTTTGTTTTGATCAAGAGTCTCATGCACCCAAACTCTTCTCTTTTTAGCTTGTTGCATCTCACCTTCCAATAAAGCAAGGGCGAGTACCCTTCGCCTGTCCATTATAGAGTTGACACGTAAAATATGATGAGGATCGCTACGCTAGTGTAACAGGCTACAGGGAGGGAGGGCGGTGCGGGAAGTGAGTGACAGGGGCGTCACTGGCTTTGGGACGGAAAATGCTCTCTGCGTTTTTTGCCAGCCGCGCACCAGAAGAGTTTATCCACTGCCGACCATATTTTGGTCTGAGGGCACCCTAACAGAGTACTTCTACATTTCAGTATCGTTACTTAAGTAAAGAATGTGAATACTTTTTCCACCTCTGCGTGCACGCATGCACATGCTAATGCTAATGCAAAGTCACACTACATGTCACTCCTAACCCGAAGCCTCCTCCATAGTGACGCAGTTCAGCGGGTTCAGACACATGCAGTCTCTGTAGTAGGCTATGCATTTATGTTGCACCTTTCACTAAAAGCACTTTACAATTTATGTGTTGTACATTTTCACGCACGCACGCATGTGCACAAACATGCTACACCAGGGGTTTTCAAACTTTTCTGACTCAGGGCTCCCCTGTAAATAACCTTTTCATCCACGGCACTGTTGAATTACACTGTATTTTTTTTTATTACGCTACGTAAACATGCACATCTTGTCATCATATCAGGAGAAATATCCCTTTCCATCATAACTTACTTTATACTTGACGTCGAAGTACTTGTACCTCAGCATCCCTGTTCTGGGGAGAAGGTTCAGCAATTGTGAAGAGAGTTGGGGTAGATACTGTAAATAACTCATCAAGTACAGTGCAAATCAGGTCTGTTTTATAAGCATAGAGGGGTCTAAACGGTTAAACTGAAGGGATATTGATGAATTCCAAAGTATTCTGTGGCACAACTTTGATTGGCATCACGGCACCCTTGGGTGCCACGACACCCACTTTGCGAAACCCTGTGCTACACCATGCGAGGCATCAACCTGCTCACCAGGAGCAGTTAGGGCTTCAGTGTCTTGCTCATGGACACTTTGACGTGATGCCAGGAAGGGGGAGAAAGGATTCAAACAGGGAACCTTCCAATTCCCCCAAAACCGCTCCACCTCCTGAGCCGTTGTCGACTTGCCTTCCCCGAAAGCGGGACAGCGCGAGAGCTAGAGTTCTCAACGGGCCTGAAAATGAAGGCCCGGCCTAACTGGGCCCTAACTAGGCCGGCCAGAGGCCCTGCCCGGCCCGACTAGTTAGCATACATTTTAGGCCCTACCCGGCCCGAAAACGTCGGGTCTGGTATCGTCGGGTTTGGAAAGAATTTAGTAATAAAATTATAAAAAAATATATCTTTTCGTTTTTCATTGAGCGCGAGGCCCTACCCGGCCCGACTAATTAGCATACATTTTAGGCCCTACCCTACCCTAAATGTCAGGTCGGGTTCGGGTATGGTCGGGTTCGGGCCGAATTTGAGAACTCTAGCGAGAGCCTCGTCATGATGGATGACAGTGCGGATGGAATGATTCACTTTTCGGACGAGCTTAACTTTTATCGCCATCATTATCTGCTCATGTTTCATGCATGAGGTGATCTGTTAAGCGAGTGCAAGTGTATTCAGCTGAAGTTCAGGACAGAAAAGGACCCTGCGCTCTGGGTCGGGAGACCCCTTTTATAGCATCATTTAAATGTCACACGCAGCGGGATGTGTCACCATGCGTCACACACATGAGAGACCCCCCCCCCCCCTGTCCTACCCTGTCTGAGTTCCTTCACATCACACACAGGGTGTGTGTGTGTGTGTGTGTGTGTGGGTGTGTGTGTTGGTGCGCGTTTGTGTGTGTGTGCGCGCACACTTGAATGACCTGCGGATAGGGTTGTGTACAGAGAACCAGTACCACCACGTTATCATATAATAGTATAGTACCGCATAGTATATAGTACCATATAGTGCTGTGTGACTAGATTGTAGATCTAAAAAGACGATTAGCTAATTGTGCAACAGCAGTAAACAAACCAACATACAGTACCAGTAAGACGCCTTAGGGCGAAAAGCGCCTGTCTTGGCCATCTGTCTTGGCCATATACGGATTCTGTAAAGCCGGCCTTACATTAGCAGATCATCGGGCAGCTTTATACACTACAGGATACTAGTTTAAGATTCTCTGACCAGATAATCTAAACAGGCTCACACTAGCCGATTTTGAAAAATCGGGGACTTGCACGCATACTACAGGATTCTATCCAGATTGAGTCGGGCCTGAACCAAGCAATAATACTATAATGAATACAAAATGTCACAGGGGCTGTTCTGAGAGCGTGCAACACACACACACACACACACACACACACACACACACACACACACACACACACACACACACACACACACACACACACACACACACACACACATTAATGTATAATATCCACAAAACACACTCGCCTTGTGCAATGAGAGAAAAAAAACACTTCAATATGGAATTTGTGTCCCATTTTGACGGTAATATGAGTTCACTTTGTTCACTGCCACTGTTCACTTCTGGTAGCGTTTCTACTATTTCTGTTTGATAAAACAAACCCGCTCTCGTCCACACCCGGATCTGTGAGCCCTCACACTAGACAAATTGTGCAGCCCGATAGTCGGGAGGGTAATTAAATGCCCCGATTGTCTGCTGTGTTTTGCCCATATACTGTATGGAGATCCCTAACAGAATCCCTTTATGCCCATATATGGTGATCCCTGCTCTGAGTATCTGACATCACTGTGATGTCACCTGTTTATGCCCATATATGGTGATCCCTGCTCTGAGTATCTGACATCACTGTGATGTCACCTGTGATGTCACAGTGATGTGGGGAACCACATTTTCATGATGTCAGAGCGACAAACCCATAGACCGTAAAAAAACTGTACACGTCCAGACGGATGAACACGGACAAGCTGTGACGGTTAGTAAAACTGAGACCTACGGTCGCAAAAAGCGTCTGCAGGGTATCTGCACATTTCTAAACAATAAAATGACATTTAAGACCTTTTTAAAAATTACAAATTGCATTACACGTTTAGTTCCTCTTTCCTCTGTGTGCGTGCGTTTGTGCGTGCGTCAGCCATGACACATTGTCTCATAGTGCCCGCTGTGTGGTGCAACAACAGCACAGTGTCTGTGTGTCACTGATATTCCATTATAATAAGTGGATGCCGGGAGGAGGTGAGAGGCAGGGTCTTCTGTCTCCCCTAAGGTGTCATACTGTAAATGGGTGCTTGGCTCCTACACCTGAAATGCTGACATGGTGGGTGGGCCCTTTCACATCAATCATGTTGACACCCGGTGGGTGAGGACACCATGTATTTATTATTCCCTGTCAGTGTGTCAACTCAAACAGCGCTGAGTCATGCCTGTCTTGTAAATCTACATGAACCCTTATATGGCATCCCTATCGTGTAATTATTTAAATCGCTGCCGTCGGGCAGAAACCTCTTGTCTCCACGTTATCTCTTATCTCTCCCTAAATGAATTAATTAATCCATATCGTCATCGTCGGATGGAAACCTTGTATGTCCAAAACCGTTAGTTTCATATTTATCATCTAAAAAATGTGCTAAACTAGTGAAAACAGCCGATCTACAAGCACACATCGCGAGGCGTTGTGTGCTTGTGGATCTGCTGTTTTCACTAGTTTTGTGCAACGGTCTTGTATGATGAAGTAGGGTTTTGCTTTACCAAAAAACGTACACATTTGAAACTTGGAGATACAAGGTTTCTGCCCGACAATGACGATATACTACAGCGTCACACAGAAGCATCAAAGGTAGCTGATCCGCAAGCTTGAAACTGAGCTTGTAGATCTGCTACTTTTGCTACCTTTGAATTTGAATCCTGAAAAGTGAACAGTTTCGGACATTATGAGGTTTTCACCTGACATAGACGATATATTATAATATCCTTTCATATTAAAATGTAGTTCCAGTTCTTGATTATGATTGGGCCGCATTCTAAACTGTTTCAATATGCTCTAAACATACCTGTGACTGCAGGGATGGGCAATATGACATTTCCATTTAATATCGATATCCGGTATGATTAATTGCTGTTATGGCTGATAATAACCGATATAAACCGATGTCGATATGATCTCATTCTGCATAATCATTTTGTCCATTCTGAAAAATGCATATAAACACAGAATTTGACAAAAAGCACTTGCCTCTTTATTCCAAAATTAGAGACGGACCGAACGGTCCGGGACCGTTATTTAAATGTTGGCCCATATCCCAACTTGAATGTAATATTTTTATGTAAAAATGTTCCAACTTGTTGACCCTTTTGAAAGCTTCCCCAGAAAACACTGATTGCATTTGCAGCCTTCATCATCACAAAAGGCTTTTTCAGGCTTTCAACAATAACATAATTATTATAAAATAAAATATTGTCTAAAACGTAATACTTTGATATTGGTTCAATACCGATGTTGCATTTCAAAGGCCAACTTTGTCCTGAATCAGTTTAGTATTACTGCAGCAAACTGTGTTTAAAAATGACAGATTTCTGTCATGAATTTACCAAAAATAAATAAAACGGTTTCTGATAACATTTCAGAACAGTGGCTGTGTGCACTGTGTGCACTGTGTCGTGCCTTTACCAACACCACCGGCCCCTATAGCTGTAATTCTAAAGTCCCTGTGTAAACAGTGGCGTCAGTTCAGCAAGAGCTAGGGTGTGGCAAAGATGGGAGTCCTCATGGAAAAGAGGCATTACATTTTGTATAACATGGTTCTATTGTGAAAATAGCAGATCTACATGCTCACAACGCCTCGCGCTGCGAGGCGTTGTGAGCATGTAGATCGGCTATTTTCACAATGTCTGAAAAAAAAAACAAGTTTTGTCAGTTTTTCTACGGTGTCTTGGGCTGGATATGGCAGCCTGGAACGTTTGTTCAAGTGCAGCTAAACTTAGCATGTTAGTAAACGTGCCACAATTAACAATAATGCATTGCACCTGTGCAGCTGACCTGCAGAACCTGGGAATATACCATTTTGTCAAGATGGGGAGAATACAAGTGTGGAGAATATAATTATAATACCTTGTTTGTTAAAGTGACCATTTTGTAAAATTTTGCATTTGTAGTTATTTTACTGTAATTTAACAACATAATAACCAGTGCAGATAGACAAAGAGACATTCATGGATGTATTTAAAAGTAACTTTTATTTCCCCCCCCCCACCCAGGGTATGGCCGCTGCATACCCCTGCCATACCCAATTGACGCCCCTGTGTGTAAACCAGGGCCTCTCAAGGCATCTCGCTTCATCTCTACTCTAGAGGCTTCCAGGGTTTGTTGACTGTATACATTATGTCCCACATATTCTATTTTCAGGAGCATGTGCGGGTGGCTGTGTGCGTGCACGTGTGTGTGTTTGCTTAGGTGAAATGTGTGTTATTTGCACATGCATGCATGATTGCGTTTCGATCGATTGTGTGCACACGTGCGAGTGTTAACGGCGTGGGAGTGAGTTTGTGTGTCATGTTGTACTGTAGTGTGTGTGTGCGTGCGCATGCACACTGCAGCGATGGAGACACAATGCTTCCCACACATTCTCGTTCCCCCCCGAGGCAACGATCAGCAGTGAGAGGTTGGGAGGACAATCGACGCCTGCAGGCATATAGTGTGGACTCACATAGACTCAACACTGAAGACGCCATTAAAAACATTGAAAACATAATCGTTGATCTCCATAGATTAACTTTATGTGTTTATTTTTTATGGAAATGATTAATAAATGCCTAACCTCGCCTACCAGGCTTTCAGAGAGAAAGCCTGGTGTTTGTTCACAACAGGCCGTTTGGTTTCCGCCTAAAGCGCGGAAACCACTAGAAGAAACGGCGTCGCTTTGATTTGGTTCCCACCGTTTGTTTCCCCAATCCCTATTAAAATGCTCGAGTAGCCTAGTGTGGTTTTGCCGGTCGCTAAAAGTTGGACTAAAACATGCATATACCAAACTATTTTTTCAAAAGCAAAACTACTCCGCATCGAGGAGTTTATTAGGTAGGCCCTAAAAGTATGTCCTTGAGCGCAGGGGAATTATTTTGGGTTAAAACTGTTTCCGGTGGATAGTTCCGGCCAAATTGTAGTCCTCCCGTACTACAACATGACGCTTTGTGGTTTCCGCTCCAGACCGGTTACAAGCCCGAAAAGTGAAGTGATCCCAGACTAATAAATGCCCTACTTGATCATACAGTGTCACATAAAAGCATCAAATGTAGTAGATCTACAAGCTCGAAACTCGCTTTGAGCTTGTACTATTTGAATCCTGAAAAGTAACAGCTTTGCACGTAATGAGATTTCCACCCGACAGACGATATTAACTAAACGTTCTCCTGTAGCAAACGTTGTGTAAAAAGATTGCTGATCCAGAAACCCGCGATAATGCATCGTAACGCGACACGTTGTGAGCTTGTAGATGTCTGGGACTGAGCCCAAGAATTCACAAAAGAAATCTGAATTTTTTAAACAAACGGTTTGGTGCAGTAATATACTAAACCAGGAGTCGACAATGTTTTTTTTTTACATGAAGTGCCATGATTACATTTTCTTGATAGTCACGTGTGCCATATCAACATTCAAACAGATTGTGATTGTCCATAGGATATACAGTACACCAGACAACCTTTATTTTATTTATTTTAACCTTTATTTTTAACCTTTTTTTTAGGATGTAATGATCATTAGACCCCACAAATCAAACCATGTACATTATATTATGATCGTATAGATACTGCATCCTTCATTAGGCAGCAGACACATAATAACATAAATAATAAAATAATCCCCATCATAACTCATAGTATTTACCGGCTGGCTGCTCTATGCTGCCCTGCAGTTCAAATGCTCTAGTCTAGTCTATACTGTATATCGTCCATGACCATGTCTGGTGGAAACCTCTTATGACCAAAACTGTTACGTTTCAGGATTCCAATTCAGAAATATATATATTTGTTTTCAGCTTGTAGCTCGGCATTTTTTACTATACTTTTGAGTGACACTGTAGCTGTCGTAGTAAGGCATTTCAATTTACAAAATAAAACATTACAACATGGAGATAAGACATTATATTGGCTACTTTTGTGCGACACGTAGACACAAAGAAAAAACTCACACCCAGTCTGAAGTGAGCGGTGGTCGTGCTTGCATAACGTCTTCAGGCTAGGATTTAAGTCTAGGATGTACAGGCTACAGACACACACACACACACACACACACACACACACACACACACACACACACACACACACACACACACACACACACACACACACACACACACACACACACACACACACACAATGCTATGGCAAAACATGACATGTACAGGCTACAGACACACACACACGGCCATGCTATGGAGCGGTCTACTACCGCTCAAAAAAAAAAACTTTATCCATAAAAAAGTTGAGATATGGTAAAACAAGGGCTCTTTCCGACAGCGATTAAATTAGTAGCCTTAAATCTACTGTTCTCGTGGAGAGAGAATAATAATAGAGTGCTGGAGTCAGTTTTAGTGTTTGGAATCCATCCAGTGAACACGGTTCAGGATGATTGGTTATCTATTAATCAACCTGTCGTCCTCTGAGAGGTTTAATTAATGGATCCCTGCACCCAAGATACAGTCCAAAGCTGCTCCACAATCGGCTTCGTAGAAAAAACGCATATCTCCATATTTTATAGCTTTGATGTACAGTAAATCTATGAGAGTCGAGTGGCGCGCAAAAGCAGTGCAAATAGCCGATCTACAAGCTCACAACACGTCGCTGTGCAACGCGTTGTGAGCTTGTAGATTGGCTGTTTTCAATTTAAAATAATTATAAAAAATCACACCCAGTGTGAAGTGAGCGGTGCCTTTGAGCAGCGTTAAACTATGAATTCTTCTGCTGTAGATTAACGTCAAGGCTGCTCAACAGTGCCACTTGGTCACCCAGCGGTATTGCACTTGCTACTATGAGTATACTGCAAACATAGGGACAGTACATACTGTACCGTAGGGATCAAGGGACATACACGCTCGTTCAAGCATGGGAACGCTTGCACCGCTCCAAAAAGGAACGGTTTTGGACGTACGAGGTTTCCACCCGACGGCCGAGCATAATGAGTGAGAAGGTTGATTATCTTCAGGACATCTCATCTCCTCAGCCTGTCACTTCATCTCTGGCAAGCTTAATGAATGTCATAATAGCACACACAGACACACTTCAGCTGTGTAGCCTTAGAGTGATAATCGCCAGATCTAGAAATTTGCAAAGTGTTGCGCTGTGGTCAGGCCTGGCATTTTGTCATTTTAGGAGCAAGGCCACTTATTGGCCTTTGGTTTTGTCCAATCAAAGTTACTGGATCGGTTTAAAGATGGGGACTCAGGGGAGTTAAGAATCTCTACAAGACACTGGAAAGAAAGAGACACCGGTGTCTACCTATTGACAAAAAAGAAACGGTGGAGAAAGTGGTACAGTCAGCTGGGGCATTAAGGCAACTGTCATGGTCAGGTCATGCCATCTTTTGGAGGGGCACAAGGCCAAACTGAGGGGCAACAACGGCCATGGCCTTTGTGTCCTCCCTGAAATTCAATTCCTGCTTTGGTCGTGGTGCATTTGAGATTCGTTTGAGTTCTTAATTTTTGTATATAAAAAGTGGGTAATATAATCACACACACGCATGTTTGCCTTTGTGCACGCACATGCTTGCCTTCAGGCACAGCACACACATGTACAGTGTGCACACGCACGCATGCTAATCTAATCTAAGTGACTCTAACTCTCATACACACACACACACACACACACACACACACACACACACACACACACACACACACAAACACACACATTGTAAGTGTGGTGGTTGTGTTGTGCTTGTATAAGTGGATGCGTCCTGATCCTGTTTGTCTGATATTCACTCGTGGATTTTCGTGAACAAAACGGATCAGACCTGAACAATGGAGCGTGAGTTACACTCACTCACCAGGAGCGAGCTGTAGAGCCCAGATAATCTGTGGTAACACGGGGGACTTGGCTTTACAGACTGGAGACCGTCAGCAGCAATAATACGCATGATGACGGCTGACATGACTGACACTGAGCGTCATCACCATCATCACCATCATCACCATCATCACCACATTGACTTCATGTCGTCGCTGTTGGGCAGCGACCTCTTATCTCTTATCACAGGGGTCTTCAACGTTTTCAGGCCAAGGACCCCTTAGTTGAGAGAGAGATGAAGCAGGGACCCCCACAACCTGTTCATAGATTCCATATAGTTTCATCGTTTGACAGCACAATCAGTGTATTTTGAATTCATGTCAATGTGTGTTTTCAGATATTTAACCACTTGAACCGTCAATATTTAATGCACTTGACCTTTCACTCTGTCTGTACTTAGTCTGCTGTTTATGAATATGGACACTATTGGGTTCAAGTGGTTAATATAAAAAAGGAGGAAAAAAGTTTCTATCACACAAAGATTTGGAGGACCCCCTAGGGGTCCCGGACCCCCTGTTGAAGACCCCTGTCTTATCATATTTTAACATTTTTGCGGTTATTTTTTTCTTGTAAATTATAACACCCATTCTTGATCACACTGCAGTGTCACACGAAAGAATCAAGAGCATAGATGCACTTCACACCGCGCTGTTTTGCTATACTTGTGAGGGCCGATTATCCCCACAAGTATAGAGAAGTAGACATTTTGAGACAGACCATACAAGTCTGTTTCTTTATGACAAAATAAAGAGTACATTTTAGGTTTCTCTCTTCTGCCATAAATGCATGTCAAACTGTGGGTCCATGAAATAAAAAGGGTTGAGAACGACATACTACTGTAATAGATACTGTAAATGCATGGATAGATACAGTAGATACATAGAATGGTTGATATCATGGAGATTCTCTATATGTGGTCTCTATCAGAGAGGGAAGGAATTGGTTTCTTGCCAATAGATAGATAGAATGATTGGATATAGTAGAGATATGGATGTATTCCCCGCTGGCTAAGGCTCCTAACAGGGGTGCCAGCAGCCACCAAACAAGAATCCATTCATCATACTGACACCCTACACAGGTGTTCCTTACCTCACTGACTGACACACACGCACGCACGCACACACACGCACGCACGCACACACACACGCACACATACACACACACACACACGCAAGAATGGAAGAGAGAATTCCACTTTTGTTAACGGCTAAATCCATATTTGGGGGGTAGCCTTACATTAAAACTCTCCTGCCGAAACTTCCGCTTTGTGACGTTGGGGCGACGGCAGGAGAGTCTTACAGACTTGTCAGACAGATCGGGGGGATGGTCGGCGAAATATAGGACTCCGTAGAAGTTCTGCAAAATGTATGCGACTTCGTAGGAAGCCTTGTTTAATGTATTAGTCCGTATTTTTAAATAAAATTTATTTTTTTACGAAGTGTGTGTTGATTCCAAATTGAGCATCACTGGTTTGGTTAAACATGGCTGCACTTATCACATGACGTTCATCCATTCCCCCATTCGCTCATACAAGGACATGACGTATGTGCTGCTTCCCAGACACCAAGAGGCGCTGTTGCAACTAACATTGTAGCAAACGAGGAAAAGCTGTGACACTTGTTAAAAACTATTTGTATTTAAAAATACGGACTAATACATTAAACAAGGCCCGGACCCCCTGTTGAAGACCCCTGTCTTATCATATTTTAACATTTTTGTGGTTATTTTTTTCTTGTAAATTATAACACCCATACTTGATCACACTGCAGTGTCACACGAAAGAATCAAGAGTGTAGATGCACTTCACACCGCGCTGTTTTGCTATACTTGGCGAAATATAGGACTCCGTAGAAGTTCTGCAAAATGTATGCGACTTCGTAGGAATCCTTGTTTAATGTATTAGTCCGTATTTTTAAATAAAATTAGTTTTTACTAAGTGTGTGTTGATTCCAAATCGAGCGTCACTGGTTTGGTTAAACATGGCTGCACTTATCACATGACGTTCATCCATTCCCCCATTCGCTCATACAAGGCTAATTTGGGGGTAACACTGGGAGGACGTAGAGCCTCCGTCCTGCTCTTCCCGCCCAAACCTCCCCGCTGACAGGCTCCGCCCCCAGCAAGTAGGAATAATAGAGGTAATATAGAGAGTGGACTGCCCCAGCTATTCATTTCAAAGTTGCTCAATGGTGTTTGAAGCACCAGGAAGACTGGCGGAAATAGCTGAATCGGCAACAAAAAGGAGGCCATTAAGTATGTGGAAGTGTTGAGCGCAGCGAGGCACCAAGCAGGCACACTATAGGGTACGCAGTAGTATTAGCATTAGCATACGCACGCGCAGTAGCGTTTAACTGCACTCCCAGGTTTGATCACCAGGCTAAGGCTGCTTCAACGTTCTACCTGGTTCTGGGGGCTTGGTAGGAGTATACATGCAGTGAAACGTATCACCCTCCCCGACTGGTTTCCCTCCCCCGTACATGGGCCAATTGCGTTCGTATAGATAGACGCTCAACAAAGTTTTTTGTTGTTTTTTTTCCCTCTCTGTTTCAATGTGAATGACAGTGAATGATTAAATGTACATTTATAATGCTAAGTACTGCATAAACTCGCATAAACTTTGGTTAATTGATTGAATACTTTATTAACAGTTTAGAAGAGCACATAGGTAACAGTTATACGATAATCCTAAAAAGATAACACAAAAAGCCCTGATGGCCTGTTTCCATTCCGGTCCTGTGTATTCCATTCATCAAGCGTTTTGCTAATTGTGAAAAGTTCAAATTTGTCTCGTATATTGACCTTTAAACGTATCCTTTTATGAGCCACCACTTCCTGCACGCGCTCAGTAGGTCAGCTGACACTGTCTGTCCTTGGTATCATCGCTTCAAGCATTCTATAGACTCTTCCCCCACCTACACACACACACCCCAGACCGCAGACTCACTCCTCATGTTTCGTAGCAGCGTGAAAACTCACCTCTTCAGAGCAGGCACGTGCACGTACATAGACATCAAAGGGGGCTTAAGCCACTGCCCATTTATCTGTCTGTAAAAAGTGCCCTCTCCAGACCATGGATGCAGTTTTTGCCTTGGTGAAAGAAACGCAAATGTCCTCCTTGCCATGCCATACCTGAAGGCAGCGTTCAAGAGAATTGTCCAAACTCTCCTAAACTTGAATGCAGTCTTATGTTGAAAGAATTATCCTCTCTGTGCCCTCTCCAGTACTCACTTAATTATGCTTAGTTAGGTATTGAGTACCGAAAATATCCGACCTCCAAGCTGTCTGCTATTTTCGATATTTTCACCAAAAGGCCCTTTTAGAAATTTCAGCCAACATTCTCTGCACGTCCCTGCTTCAGAGTCTTTCTCGCCCCTCTAGTTCTCCTCATTCCTCGTATCTTTTTGGAGCGGAAACAGGCAGTAGCTCCGATACAGTGGAGCGCAGAGGGCCGTTGGAGGGCTTGTTGGGTCCGGGGCGGCGAGGCGCTTTCCCAGTTGGTAGTAACAAAGTACATTGACTTGAGTACTGTTCTTCAGTAGTTGGTTAGAGGGAGATGATAATAATAAAATAATAATACTAACAAAACTTTATTTGTAGCACCTTTCATGACATGAAACGCAGCTCAAAGCGCTTTACAGAGCAGAAATGAAGCACACGTACTTAACAGAAAAAGCACACATGATTACAACAAAGCAGGAAAGAACAGTACAAACATAAAACATTAAGAAACATTTAAAACATCAATGAGGACTCTATCATAACATTTTTCAGAACAGAGCAGACATGAATAACAGCACAGGGATTTAAAAATTCAGCTAAGAGTGAAGAAATGGGTCTTGAGCTGTGCTTTAAAGCTAATGGCCTATAAGCTGATGGCCTATATGTACACGTGAGCTAGTTAGAGGCAGGTTGTTCACATAATGTTCATTTTGATAGACACAGCTTGCTTGTCCGTCCGTACATTCTAAGAATGTTATTTAGATAGCAGATGATTGGTTTGATCTTTATCTCTTATCCTATGTACTGTACTATGCTATAGCATTACATTATTGTGGGCTCGCCTGAAAGGCGAGAACACTGTTATCTTCATTATTTATTTACCAAGTTCTGCCACGACAGTACAAAGGCAGGGCCCTTAGCCAATGAGGTGCAATTGAGGTGCGGAAAAAACATCTGGGAGTGGTGTTAGCTGGAGTATTGGTTGAGCGTCACATGACAGTGAGCATGCTGCAGAATCACGAGTGAGCCCACACTGTTTCGTAGGAACAGCATTTCTAGTTTTATTTGCTCTCTATTTACTTGACCATCTGCTGTGTCGGGTGGAAACATCATACGTCCAAAACCGTTACTTTTCAGGATTCTAATTCAAAATTCAAAAGTAGCAGATCTGCGAGCTCCAAACGCGGCGTGAAGCGACACGTTTCAAGCTTGTAGATCTGCTACTTTTGATGCTGTTGTCTGACGCTGTTCTATCAAGTAGGGAATTCATTTACGAAGAGTTAGAATATGGAGATATGCAGCAGTATATTATGTACAGTAGTATAGTTTAATGTAATTTACTGTGACCTTGCAACTTCATAACCATAAGTCACGCTGGATAAGAGCTAAGTGCTCTAGAATAGTCAACATGTAAATTGAATTTGGCCTTGGCTGGTATAAGAATCTATCCAAAAAACAAGATGTCTGTGCCACTGCTGCTGACCCTGAAAATCAATTGGACACAAATATTTGTTGGTTAATTAATATCCATTAGCCTTTGAAAGCAGTTCTGACTACGCGTTTTAAGCATGCGGGAAAGAAAATAAAAACTGTCAAAAAGAAAACTGCCAAAAGCGATTAATCACCCCAGTCATCTGCGTTTTGCTAATTCCACTTAAATTAGTTGTATTTATTTATTTATTTTTTCATTCAGTTGATGGCAGATTTTTTTTTTTTTTTGCATCAAACGCAGCACAGGGAGGAGAAATAATTTCACGGGCTGTCATCGCCTAAGAAGGCACAACTTATTCATAATCCTCCAGAATTAAACATGATCTCATTTAAGACAGGGGTATGCAGCTGCCATACCCTGGGTCCAGGGGGGAGAATACAAGTTACTTTAAAATATAAAATGAATGTCTCATTGTCTATCTGCTGGTTATGTTGTTAAATTACATTATAATAACTACAAATGCAAAATTTCACAAGGTTCTCCACACTTGTATTCTCCCCATCTTGACAGAATGGTATATTCCCAGGTTCCGCAGTCCAGCTGCACAGGTGCAATTCATTATTGCCATATCCAGCCCAAGAAACCATAGACATTTTGGAGAAAAAAATTAGCATGTACTTCTTAAAATAAATATATCATGCCTGTTGCTAAGGTATGGCAACATGACTGGTGTCTTGCACGTGCGCCTTCGCGCGCATGCAAGACACCAGTCATGTTGCCATACCTTACCTTTTTTCTGAACTGACGCCACTGACTGCTATGAAAGGGAATGGCAAAAAAAAAAAAAAAAAATCGACGTCGGACCACCAATGTTAAGTGCAGAACACGATACGGGATAATTATCACGTCTGTTTTACGGCACAATCTACAGCCTCTTTCATCTCCTCTCTCCCACACATAGAGGGGCCGTGTGCATGCAGGGTCCTTTGAATCTCATAAAAGACCCCCGGAAAGACCGCGGCGCTCGCTTCAGAAAAAGAAATGGTCTCTCTTACGTGGTTTCAGACACCCACTGTACATCTATCAGTAATTAAAACGTCTTTCTCTGTCTCTCTCTCTCTCTCTCTCAATGATGTTTATGGTGTCTGTCTCGGTGGTGTGTCACTAAAGCCTCTATCATAGTAGTCCAGTAATTTTAGGCCAAAATTAGGCTAAACCTAAAACAAATTGCAATAGTAGCAAACTCAACTGATTTTGTATCCTCAATATGTCCTTAGTGAGAGAAAAAAAGTCCCAAGGAATCCCATCAGGGCAAAGTTTTGAAAACGACCTACCTACCTTCACTTACTATACACTACACTATAAAGGAAAAAATGACTCCCAAAAAATCTGCTTTAAGTGGGATGCGAGGGGTCAAACTAGGGGTTTTTAATTATTCTGAATCCATTGCAAGCATTTGTTTTGCACGAAAAACATTCCTTGGGCGAGAAATGGCCACTCAAAACGATGGTTTAGTGATGAGTCATCAATTTTCACAGTCTTTTGGGGTCCGTTTTTAGCCCAAGGAATGTTTTTCATGCAAAATAAATGCTTGCAATGGATTCAGAATAATTAAAAACCCCTAGTTTGACCCCTCACATCCCACTTAGAGCAGATTTTTTGGGAGTCATATTTTCCTTTATAGGGTAGTGTATAGTAGTAAGTGAAGGTAGGTAGGTCGTTTTCAAAACTTTGCTCCGATGGGATTCCTTGGGACTTTTTTTTCCCTCACTAAGGACATAATGATGATACAGAATCAGTTGAGTTTGCTACTATTGCAATTTGTTTTAGGTTTCTTCATATAATGACTGGACTATAGTCCAAGGTGAAGAGCTATCACCTCACGGCAGTGTAGTTTTCTTACATGTATAACAAAGCCTAGGTGATAGAGGCTTTAATCTCCATGCATGTTGTGTCGCCGAGGGCTGATAAATCCTTTAATCTGGTACTTATGACATATTGAGATTGTCCTTCGGTAGAAAGGAGAAAAAGTCTCCCCATCTCTCTCTCTCTCTCTCTCTCTCTCTCTCTCTCTCTCTCTCTCAGTGGCGTCAGTTCAGATAAAGCTAAGGTATGGCAACATGACTGGTGTCATACCTTAAGTTAGCAAGAGGCATGATACATTTATTTTAAGAAGTACGTTATATTCCCCCCCCCCCCATTTCTATGGTTTCTTGGGCTGGATATGGCAGCCTGGAATGGTTGTTCAAGTGCAGATAAACTTGGCCACAATTAACAATAATGAATTGCACCTGCAGCTGACCTGCGGAACCTGGGAATATACCATTTTGTCAAGATGGGGAGAATACAAGAGTGGAGAATATCATTATAATACCTTGTTTTGCATTTGTAGTTATTTTACTGTAATTTAACAACATAACAACCAGCATAGACAGACAAAGAGACATTCATGGATTTATATTTAAAAGTAACTTTTATTTCCCCCCCACCCACTGGGTATGGCAGCTGAATACCCCTGCCATACCCAATTGACACCCCTGCGCTCTCTCTCTCTCTCTCTCTCTCTCTCTCTCTCTCTCTCTCTCTCTCTCTCTCTCTCTCTCTCTCTCTCTCTCTCTATGAGCGGGGTGGGAGTGGTGGTGGATAAGAGACCCTTGCATCTCCTATGCCTTAGATGAATAATTGAGCGTGCAGAAATAGGCCTTACACTGTGTATGTTTAATTTGGATTAATTATTGAACACGGACCATCAAGCCACGCAGCAACACTCGCCCGCCCCGAGAACGAGTGGGTGGAGCCAGAATGAGCCTTGGGGGAGGTTCTGGAAGAGAGGTGCTTAGACAGGGAAGAGACATCAAAACAGCCTTCAAGGTCTGGACTCCCCGTCAACTTTTCAAACTGAAAACGTGGCTGTCCTCAAATTATAATTGGACTTAGGTAACCTCTTTCCCTATCTTAACTCTTATACTGCCAGATGTTGTTATTTATTTATTGGGTTTTGTGCCAGCAAAAGCACCTTACCTTTGCAATGTTATAGACAAAGACGTATTTTTTTTTTTTCATCATTATTATTTTATTTTCTCCTTAAATAGGTGTACCGTGGCTATACCAGCAGTAGAGGGCAGCCTCATGCAAGAATTAATGTGAAAATGGCCGTGGTAGGCTGCCGTCCGTCAAGGCAGCTCAATCGCTACAGACCAATAGACCCAGAGAAAATAACAAGGAAGAGTGTTGTTACTCCATTGATGCTAACGTCCAGTGGGTTTTTGAGAGCACTTTTACGGGAGCTGTCTCTACGGTACACACCCGCGCGACCCCTCATCAGTTTACAGACATCAAACCAAGGTACAAAAGAACGAGCCAAAGAACGTACAATTGGCATCGCGCCGCCGGGAAAAATGGGGCGAACGGGAACGTCCAAAGCGTTGATAGAGTTAAAGGACAATTCCAGGATTCTAGTATCTTGTAGCTTCTAGTATCCCTAAACAAAGTAGTAGTAGCAACTACTGAAAGCATTCAGGTGAATCATTTATAATTGGGTCAACCATTACCCGGGGCTGTGTGCACTGCGCAGTCACAAAGTATTTGCAGCATTTAGTTATGTATGGGCATGGCGTGTGTTCCTATGGGTCGATGTCTGCTTAGCTGCGTCAGTTACATCACACACGCACATGTAGCAGAGTGACTCACTGCCTCAGTCTGATGGCGTCAGACGTCTAGTATCATTCTCCCTCAGTCCATAGGGATATCCCCTTGGATCAATGTTTAACCTGCTTGCTGCCAAGCATTAAAATCTTCAAGGTCTTCCATTGCCAGAATCTTTAGATTCTTACCTTTTAATGGGCGTGATGTGCACGGGTCATGCACGGATAATGCACGGATGACCACACGTGTGCACGCCATTCACAGCTTTCAAACAAAAACATCTGCTTGGAAATCAGTTCAGGCATTCAAAAGATATAGGCCATAGTGTTTTATTCAAATGTAAACAGAAATGGCTGCCATGGGAGCTGCCATGGGCTGTTCTGGGAGTCAAACATGCATTTTGCGATCTTGTGAGCTTGTAGATCGGCTATTTTTGGCTAAAGTTAATATAAAAAAGGAGATAAAAAAGTTTCTATGACACAAAGGTTTGGAGGACCCCCTGTAGTAACTCTGAGGACCCCCTAGGGGTCCCAGACCCCCGTTAAAGACCCCTGTACTACTGTATCTAAAGGATTCAATCAGGGTTTTGAATTTAATAGGGATAAAATCGGTTGTGCTACCTCAGTCGGAACACCTCACTAATCTCCCTCACTAAGTGTGTAAAACTATTTCTAAAGCGCTTTGTGTCACTGCATTCTTCTAAAAGTGAAAGGCAGCTTGATGTATAAGGTGCAATTTTCAACTGACAGCCAATCAAGTCGACATACAGTATGTCTGGTCCAAGTGAGTGCAGCATGTGGGTGGACCCAATTTGTTTTGTTCCGCTTGAAGCTAATCGTTGAGCTTTAGAGCGAGGCCAGTGTGCCAGGCTGCCAGCATATCGTCGTTGTCGGGTGGAAACCTCATATCTCCAAGTTTCAAATTTGTATGTTCTTTCGCAAAGTAAAGCCCTGCTTCATCGTACAAGGCCGTCGCACAAAAGTAGTGAAAACAACAGATCTACAGGCACACCGCGAGGCGTTGTGTGCTCGTAGATCGGCTGTTTTCACTAGTTTAAATCATTTTTTAAATGGAAAATGCAAAACGAACGGTTTTGGACATACAAGGTTTTCACCCGACAACGACGATATGACAGCATAATCAGAATGACTCTGTAGTCTCTGTAGGGATGATGCACCAGCCAGCGTGCGTAGGACTGGACTGTCAAGAAAAGCTGCTTTTCTGGCCAAGAACTTAATAATACGTTGCTGTTTCTTGGTGAGGGCTTTTTCTGCCATACATCACATTATGGCACTTTGAGTCTGTGTTGTAAACCTTGGTGGTTGTCTGTTAAAACATCAGTGATTCCCAAAGCTTTCACGCTGTGACCCCACAAAATAATCATATTTGAACTGGTGATGCCCCTACCCTGACAATTTACTGTAAGCATTCGGAATTGTAGGCATTACATTTAGTTTCACTCTGTTCCACAGATAAACATTGTGAAAATAGCTGAACTACAAGCTCACAGCGCCTCGCAGTGTGAGGCATTGTGAGCTTGTAGATCGTCTATTTACACAGGGTCTGCCGCTTTCTTACGTAATGCTTTCTTTGTCCAATTTGGTGTTACAAAAGTCTTAAAAGTCATTTAGATTGTAACTTTAGAAATGTGCAGATACCCTGTATACACTTATACTGTATGTTGGTTTGTTTACTGTTGAGTGAGAAAACAATGTTGCACATTAAGACCCCCCCCCCCCCCCCCCCCCCCCCCCCCAACTTTGATGAGGCAGTGTTTCCCATTTCCTGAAAAGTTAATATTTTGGACATGACCTACATCAGCTGAATATTCACATAACACAGTGGTTCTCAAACAGTGGGTCGATACGGTGAATTTATACATTGTCAGGTCCTTGCATGTGTCCTTATATTATCATCCCTTTGCCAAAACCCAGCTCAAGTGGAGTCAGGGAGGTTTTCCATCATTGATTAGAATGACAAAGGGGGATGGAAAAATAAAATAAGCTTGAGTTGGTTTTGTCAAAAGTGCGTAGCCTATTTAACTCATTGACTGCCAAGGCCCGAGTTTCCCGAGTTATTGCAGTAGTCCCAGGCTGCCACAGCCCGAGTTTCCCGAGTTGGAAGCCATTTTGAAAAAAAAAAAAAAAAAAAAAAAAAATTATAAAAAAATGTCTAAAAATGCCTCAAATGTATTAGGCATGATCGCAATTGCGAAATTGCATGTTTAGCCCCATAACAAACACATCTTTCAAAATGTCAAAAATGGCTGTTTTGTCTGACTTTGAAGGCTTGTATCTCATGAATGCCTGAACGGATTTCCAAGCGGATTGTTTTGTTTGAAAGCTGTTAAAAAGTACTACACATATGGTGCATGATCTAGGCATGGGCGTGCACGATCCGTGCACTAAAAATTGATCCGTGCACTAGAAATTTAGGAACGTGGCATCCTGGTACTTGGCGGCCATCTTGAAAAGGGCATTCAATGAGTTAATACTTTTACACAAATAAACAAACATTATGAAAAATAATAAGCAAAAGAAGTGGCAAAAGTGTCTAAGCATAGAAGATGGTTATGAGATGATGATGATGATGATGATGATGATGATGATGAAGAAGAAAAGGGTCATGGCTTCCAGGAGAATATGCAGATGAAGAAGACAGAATATCTTGTGAGATTTGAACTCTCAACCCTACATGGGACAGGGAGCAACACTGCTGTTGAATTCATCATTAAACCAGATGCCATTAGTATGACATCACTCATCTCCATATTTGGCCACAGACAGACAGACAGAAAGGCAGGCAGGCAGGCAGGCAGGCAGGCAGACTAAGCTCTGTAAGACACTAGCTGTCCATAACGTCCAAAAACACAGCTGTCCCGTCCCCCAAAAGCAGGTCTCCACACCAGACCAGTCAACAAAAGCCAAGACAAGAACCAACCCAAAAAAAAATTGCTATAGTAATCATGCAGTTTTTTTTCTGATCCTTACAATGATTGTGCATTACATTCACCCATTCACACTCACACACCGATGGTGGAGGAAACCATGCAAGGAACCAACCTGCTCATTGGGAGCAACCTGAGGTTCAGCGTCTTGATCAAGAACTCTTGGACACAAACTCTTTGGGAGCCCGGGATCGAACTGATCTAACTGATTCCGGTTGCCAAGTGGCCACTATACCCCTGACCACTGCTGCCCACTTGTGCTCCTTGGCTTTCGATGATGCGGTTTACACTCTAGTAGTCCATGGGCCATACGAGATGTCGGTATCCGAAAGGTGGCAAAGGTTACCATGCTAAAAATGGCACCACAAGACTATGGTTTAGTGATGTAAAGTGATGAGTCATCACTTTTCACACAAACCTGGACTTTTCACGCTTTTGAGGTGGCCGTTTAAGCCCAAGGAATGTTTTTCATGCAAAACAAATGCTTGCAATGGATTCAGAATCATGACCCCTCATATGCTACTTAAAGCAGATTATTAATTTGTTAATTAATTTGTTCTGTCTCAGTCAGAAAGGGTTATCATACCAAAATATAATCTACAGATATAGAGCTTTAAAAAAAATCATGATAAACTTTGCCACCTTTCGGATACCGACATCTCGTATGGCCCATGGACTATATGGTGATGTGTCTCTGGGAAGGTGTGTTGGATGGTAATGGTCTCCTGCAGTACTTGCAGCCCCTGCCTGTACACCAGCTGGCTGCTGCTGCCACTAAAACAGCACTAAAACCACATCGGGGGTTGAAGAGCCAAGACAAATGGAGTAACCATCCGGGCGGTGCGTGTTTATAGGAAAACATAACGTTCGATGCAAGCTTCACTTCGCCAAGTCTAGCCGCGTCAAGCAAAGCCAAAACATTTAGCGATCAAGCAGCTTGAGGCGATGTGTTGTGGGGGGGAGGGGGGGAGCATGCGGTGTCAAGAGAAGACAGAACCCCCCCCCAGCGCTATGGCGTTGGGATGGAAGTGGAAGAAAGTGGAACTCCACATCGAGGGGAATTTGGTACAGAATCTGAAAAATAACATCACATGGCCAATGTGAGCTAAAACCACTTGCACATAAAAGAAGTGAGCTGTGCTATTTATAAGTTAGCAGCGTAGCTTGGCCAATGAGACCCTGGGCGAACAAAACACTTTGGGCTCTTTGTGCCAAGATGTAGGCCAGTGCAACAGCGCCACTTGGTCACCAGCAGTATTGCAACTCATGCTACGGACATGTGGACATAGATAGGAACGGACAAAGTGACTCACAGGAGACGGTGTGACCACCGCTCAAAAATGGCGGAACCCCCATGGGGACGCAGCCTACATTTCCTACTGTAGCCTATATGTTTACCTTTCTACATTTCTGCATATCTGTCTGTTCGTCTTCATCTCACTATGTCCAAATATGGATTACTGATGTCATAGCACTGGTGTCATAGTATTGACAACATTCTGATTATAGATTTAGCTAAAATGGTCATTCAGATTGAATAACGTCATTAGAAAACACGTCATATAATGATGTCATCACGCCAGATATAATTGTCCTTTTAAATGCTGTTATTGTATTTTAAAACACAAACACCATTCTGGAACATCTGGGAGTGAATTGGACTGCCTTCTAACAAGCTCTATTGTAAATTAGTTGAACAGATTCACAGTGGTGCAGCTGCGTGAAATGATTCACTGGACCATACATTTGAAAGGAGGACCTAAGCATTCCTACCATGCTGCTGTGGTAGTCGGACACAAGCTATACTCATTTGGAGGATACTACAACTACCTGAACAAGGTAGATCAGATTGAAGTACACATCTTCAACACAGTGTCTTTGCGTCGGAGGAAGTTGCCCCCAGTGACAAATGGAGGGGGACAAGGTCCCATTGAGGTTCCCTCCGGGCGCTGTGGCCACACAGCTGTGCTGGTAGAAGAAACTGTTTACATCTGGGGAGGGTTGCCTTACTGCAATGATCTTTATGCCTTTGATGTCGACACCCACAGCTGGTTCAAACCCAATATTTCTGGGTTTATTCCAGAAGCAAGGTCTTGCCACTCAGCCTGTGTCCTGGAGAAGATCATGTATGTGTATGGAGGACGCACCCAGCTGACTGGATTGACTAATGACATGTACAAGATGGACACCACCATAATGGCCTGGTCTTTAATCAACACCAGAGGAACTCCACCACCTGTTTCATGTGGTCACTCTGCCACCATCATGGGGACAAAGATGTTTGTATTTGGGGGCTTTGGGAGCCAGGGGAACTTAAACAACAATACCCATTTTGACAGAGAGACCAACTGCTGGCTGAGCATGCCTTCTGGACACCTTCTCCCAGAAGAACGTACATGTCATTCAGCCTTTGCCTACAATGGAGAGCTGTACATATTTGGTGGCGTGAACACAAACTTCACAAACTACACACACAAGTACTTCAATGAACTGTGGAAATTTAGTCCAGAGACCTGTTCCTGGAAGCAGGTTGAGCCCAAGGGGAAAGACCCCTGTAGGATGTATGGGATGTGCTGTTGCATGGTGTGTTGCATGGTGGGAGATCGTATCATCATCCACGGAGGATACCACAACAACCTCATTTCCGGTGACCTGTACATCCTAGACTTAAATCCCAGCCTGAAGACGTTATGCAAGCTAGCAGTCACTCAGCATGGTCTGGATGAGTCTGAACTCCCACATGACATCAGGTGGGAACTGGCAACCATGACTACCAACAGCAAAGAAATAAAACATGAATAAAAAGATGATGACACACACACACACACACACACACACACACACACACACACACACACACACACACACACACACACACACACACACACACCCTCAGATGTAAAGGGTGTTCAATAGCACTGATTTATAAAAGAAAATAAAAGTTGAAGAGATAGGAGGTTTGCACCCAACAGCGACGATCCGGCACGTGCACACATAGACAATGTCTATGTGTGCACATGCACATCCAATCAAATTTCAGCTCCTGCCTCTAACATTCTCTGCACGTCCCTGGTGACGATATGGTACAATGTGACAGGTGGACGGGTAGATAAGGATCATTTTTTTATCTGTTCCATGTGACATGACAGGAAGACAGACACAATCATGTGTGAAGACCTTTAAGAGACAACGAGAGAATTGCTTGGGGGGGGGGGTGGTTGAGAGATACAGTGAGTCATAATAACATAAGATACAAGGCAAAGCTGACATGTGTGTTCTGCCTTGCTTATTTGTCACCTCGAATGTTTTCAGATACATATCTTAATACCGCTTAAGTTTAAAATGACATCTGGCCGTCATCTTGAGCTGTATAAAGCAGCCCAAGAGTGTCTCCTCAATGAAGATCAGGTGCATACAGGCACAGGTTTATTGCATCATGAATGCATGCGTAATACAAGGCCCTCACATGCAGTGAAACTCTAGAAGAGAGACGTCCCCTCAGCCAGTTGGTTCTGACAGAATACCTTGACACTGACACTTGGCACTGTGACAGATCCAAAACTATAAGGAATGTCTTGGCTATATAAATTATGTACAGACTCTGTTAACACGGCGATGGAGAAAGGCTGACACAGACACATCTCCAAGCACAATCCATCTGCACCCACCGACTGCACACAAAACGTGGTATAGAAACCGATGTGATGTCACAGACACAGGCTGACCACCTGCCCACTGTAACAAGACATCATACACCTACTTCCCACACCTACTTTTCCCAGAGAATTGTGACTGGGGGGGCTATGGGGGAGCTGTCATTTTTAGAGCAGGGGCTAATTCATTTTGGCAACAAACAATAATGAATAGTACTAATTTGACAAACGTGATTCACTCGCACCTAGGGTATGGATAACTGAACAGACCAGATTGATCATTGGCAATTTCCAGCTCCAAATCTGAGGACTGTGATCGGATAGGGTTTGTGTGAGGCTGAAGATGCTTTCCAGCATAAAAGGTTTTTATAGTATGGTTTACATAGAAGTCAGTCAATTGTCTTTCACATATTCATATACATTTTATTTATTTATTTATATCTTAAATATTTTTCATCAGTATTGGGTTTGTGGGGTGGGAGGGCTTAGGGGGTGCTAAGCCTTCATCACTTTTAGAGCTGAATTTAATTCAGTTTGGCTCTGTCCATACTACAATGTGCCGTCATTCAGAGGTTCGGCTGTTCGGTACTGCCGATATTTTGGACCTCCCCCGAACCGAACCGAAATACATTAGTCTCTGAAAGTGAAGTATGCATCGGCCATGAGAGAGTTTGAAAAGACGACTAATAACAAAAGACTTCCATATCTGCTGAGTGAAGTACAATGTGCGCAAACACCAGCACCGTTAGTGAGCTGTTGTGACAGGAGAAGGATGTTTCCAAGGTTCAGGAACACGTAGATGTTTTACTTTGGGGTTGAGTTAAACCTGATTGATAGTGTACTTGAAGGGATATTCCACTTTCAAAAAAACTTTTGGTAATTTTATCATCTAATCAGGCTTTTTAGTTTTATGAACAGTTTTTAATTTACTTCATTCAATATTTAGATTTTGATGTAAATGTTATCTGCCCCCCAGGCCCAGGGCCTCTCCACCCATTGTAACTTCAAACTTCATTTTAACCATGATAGATTAATTAAAAACACCCGTTATTTTTTCTGTTGACTCATATTAACCTCCTAATATGTGAGCAGGCCGTGTTTTCTCAATAACTTTTTTCATTTATTTTTAATAATTCTTTGGGAAAATGAGAAAAATTAAATACAAAACAAAATTATAAAAAATAAATGAAAAATGCTATCGAAAAAACACGGCCTGCTCACGTATTAGGAGGGTATTATGAGTCACCAGAAAAAATAATGGGTGTTTTTAATGAATCTATCATGGTTAAAATGGAGTTTTTGGGTGTGTGTGTGGGGAGAGGCCCTGAGCCTGGGGAGGCAGACCCAAGCAAGTTTTTTTGAAAGTGGAATATCCCTTTAATTGCATGCCAGTGTCATGCAACAGAAATAGCCTATATGCATCTACAAGCCCACTAGAGCAGGGATCTTCAACATTTTCAGGCCAAAGACCCCTTAGTTGAGACAGAGATGAGGTAGGGACCCCCACAACCTTTTCAGAGATTCAGTGTATTTTGGATTCATGCCAATTTGTGTTTTCAGATATTTAACCACTTGAACCTTTCACCGCTGAAAATAGCCGATCTGTGAGCTTGTAGATCAGCTATCTTTGACTAAAGTTCACCGAATTTGGACACTAGGGTTTGTAGCTCATTACATTATGAGCCGTTATTACATTATGAGTTGCTACAGGGTTCAAGTGGTTAATGTAAAAAAGGAAAAAAAAGTTTCTATCACTCAAAGATTTGGAGGGACCCCCTGTAGTAACTCTGAGGTCCCGGACCCCCTCTTGAAGACCCTTGCACTAGACTAGAGCGTTTAGAGACATTGAGAAAAAAAAATGTTGATGTCCCCACAAGTACAGCAATGCAAATGAGCGTGTATTGTATGTGTGCGTGTGCGTGCCTGTTTTAAATGAAGATTAATGTGTAGCCATCAGTGTGGGACCACTGTGGCGTGGAGAAGAGTTTCCTGAACCTCTGAGCGTGGAGCCGCGTGTCGTTTTAATGTGCTCTAACGCACGCTATCAAACCACCATCCTCCCACACTGCGGAAAACATCCTCCCATCCTTACAGTTAATATTCCTCTTCTCTTCTCCATCCTTACAGTTAATATCCCCCTTCTCCTTCCATCCTTAGAGTTAAAGACCTAGTGAAATGAAAAATACGTTTTTCACATGTTTAGAGCTTATCCGGGGTAATCATATGGGCATTTTTGTGTATTTTCATATACACAGTCCATAAAAAGGCGAAATCCTCATTAGTTCCTGTGAACAAAAATGTGCTGCGTGATACAATAGACAGGGTTCTAGGATGTAAATGAACCTTTGATTACATTCACCTGTTTGATTCCCATTGCAGCGCATTCCTCAAAACACAGCTGTTTTTAATTATAGTGTTTTGAATGTCATTCAGGATGTCCAGACTGTTTATTAGTCAGTGGTGGTGTTTTCATAAACCCTTTTAATGCGCATTAAGGCTTTCGCGCATAAATCTTTTTATGGAAACACTTCAAAATTCAAATAAAAAACCTTTATGCGCTTGGAGGAGGTGGAATTTGAGGCTTTATCGAAAAAACTAAATGTGCTTTAGTGAATGGAAACGGGTCAGCCAATAAATGTGAATAAATTATGACGTTCTGGTCCATCGTCCTCCAATGTTAACACTTTCCCCCGCCGCTTAACGTCCATTGTATGGCGTTAGCCCCCAAAACAAACCGGTTGTTACACACAGTGTGACACAGACCGAGTGTTAATTCCTCCCGTTTTCACAACGTGCCAGCTGTAGCTCTTAACAGACTGTTGTGAAAAGACAACCTCCGACAGAACCAGTGGTGGGTGAGGAGGGAGGGAGCGCTTTGCTGTGTTCAGCTGGACCGCGCTGAGTCGGCTCATGCGACCGTCGCTAATTCGAATGACACTTTGTCTTAATGCGCATTTCTGATAATTCGCTTCCTGGAAACATGACTATTGTAAACTTAAGACTGGCTGCGTCTCCCTCTGCCTGTAGCTGCAGGCTAATGGTGGCTACAAACGATAACTATTTTTTGTCAAAGTGATTTGATGTATGGAGGGGGAAGGAACTGGTTGGAATAACGTGTTCCTTCCACGCGCTATACGTCCATCCCGGGGAAAATCCCCCCTGTCAGGTGAAAAGAAACAACTTGGACTACTCATGCATTGAAGGAAGCATGAGGTCAGTCCGTTGTCTCCCCAGGCGTGGCAGAGGGAGAGCAGAGCCCAGGATTACATAGGCAATTGGCACTGGGTGAAAATGGGTTGCAAAATCGTGGGATAAAAATTAATAAAAAAGAAACAAAAAAAGTGATTTGATGTAACAGCCGGGTGAAATTTAGTCCACATAAGACAGTCATACTCTTCACACGTCCCTGATCTTTCCCTCAACAGTCTCAGTGTTCCCTCTATATTCACGCCTGATTAGGCTTTGTTTGAATTGACACAATTTCACACACCATTTCACGCCTGCCACCATTTTCACACCTGGCAAACATCACACTTTCTAGGATTTGCCCATGAATCGCCAATGTCAGGCCCATTGAAGTTCTCAAATGTTGTATCTGTGTACACCCCGGTGGCTCAGGAGGTAGAGCAGCCGTTTGGGAACTGGTGGGTTCGATCCCGGGCTCCACTAGAGTCAAGTGTCAGAAGTGTTATTGAGCAAGAAAGATGAACTCCTAATTGCTCCCGACGAGAAGGTTTGTGGCTTGCATGGCTTCCTCCGCCAGGCACGTGCACACAAAGGGGGCTTGAGCCCCTGCCCTTGTATCCTCCAAGCTTACAACGCGTCACGCTGCAACGCGTTGTGAGCTTGGAGGTCTGCTATTTTCGATATTACTACCAAAAGGCCCTTTTAGAAATGTTCAGCCCCTGCCTCTCTAACATTCTCTGCACGTCCCTGTCCTTGGACATCGGTGAATGGGTGAATGTAATTGTACACAATCTATGTAAAGCGCCTTGGATAAAGGCGCTGTATAAATGCATCATTGGACTCCAGACCATGAAGTACAGGGGCTTAACCCATTTAGGCCTGAACACATTATGACGCAATATTTTATGCTTTAACTATTGAAAAATAGCAGATATACAAGCTCACAGCGCGGCACCGAGTGCCGCGCTGCGAGCTTGTAGATCTGCTATTTTTGAAAAATCGTGAAAATTAGATTTTTGACCCGATTACATAAGTGTCTTTTGAATCCTTCTAAAATTTTTAGAAAAACCGATGTTTGTATGTCAACAATCTGGCCAGCTATCGTCAAAGAAAAGGTCCTTTTCACTTGACTGGAGCTCAGTTAGTCTGTTCTTGAGAGACTACTATGTCAGTGGTTATCAAACCTTTTCATGTGAAGGACCCCCAAAATGATATCTATTTAGCCACGGACCCCCATTTCAAAATATCTAGTTCCAGGGACCACCCAGAAGCAAAATTTTAGTTACAAACGTTCGCTTTGAAAATACCTATATTCAAAGATTTGCACACATTTTCACAACTTTTTCAAAAATAGCAGATCTACAAGCTCGCAGCGCGGCACTCGGTGCCGCGCTGCGAGCTTGTATATCTGCTATTTTTTAATAGTTAAAGCATTCACAAATTTTAGGCCTAAATGGGTTAAGTAGTTCACTCCCCTCACTCCTGCTCCTCTCTCATCCTCTTCCCATTGATGGACAGACAGACCGACGCAGAGTGACAAGACATGAGCCGACGTCCCCTGACTCGTGTCCCCTGCGCTCGGCGTCAAACAGGGCAGAGGCAGGCCACAGAAGGTCAAAGTTCACTGGCGCGAGATCACTGAATGATTTATAGCAAGGACGTGCAGAGAATGTTAGAAAGGCAGGGACTGACATTTCTAAAAGGGCCCTTTTGGAGAAAATATCGAAAATAGCAGATCTCCAAGCTCACAACGCGTCGCAGCGTGACGCGTTGTGAGCTTGGATTTTGCATTTCTTTCAACACAGTAAAAACTGCATTCATGGTCTTGAGAGGGCACTTTTTTACAGACGAATAAAAGGGCAGGGGCTCAAGCCCCCTTTGATGTCTATGTGCCTGATTTATAGAGAAGGGAAAGGAAAGGAAAAAAAAGACGCCCGTATGTTTTCAACGCGGACGGACGGGGGATGCTAGAGCAGATGATAAATGAGGCTTGTGCAGGCATCATTTAACACTGACCTGAACATCTTATTCTCTTCACATTAAATACTAGAGAGGATGCTTTCCCTTTTGGACTGGAGGGTAATGAGAATGGATGCTCTCTCTCTCTCTCTCTCTCTCTCTCTCTCTCTCTCTCTCTCTCTCTCTCTCTCTCTCTCTCTCTCTCTCTCTCTCTCTGCTTAGGGCCGTGTCATTCCAATTGGCTCTGGCTTTGGGTTGATTCCTTCATGAAAGGAAACATGTGAGGGCATCTCTCCTCCCCCCTCCCTTCCTCTCTCTCTCTCTCTCTCTCTCTCTCTCTCTCTCTCTCCATACAGTGATTGGATTAGAGGACCTCCCACTGACGTGGGTGTTGGGGGGGGGGGAGTGTGGTATGCAGCTGTCCTCAGGGTCACCTTGGGGGGTAGGAATGGAGAGACATAGAGAAATAATGGGAGAGAGAGAGGGAGAGGGGATCTCAGGAATGGGACAAAATACAATCTGGTTGCGATAACATCGCGACAATGGAAATTAATGCTTGGAATTCTTAAAACAGCACTTTTGTTAACCATGCATCCTCATTCTCCCCATGCATCTGCTGTATAATGATAATGCCGGGCAGCAGTGGCGTCAGTTCAGAAAAAGCTAAGGTATGGCAACATGACTGGTGCCTTGCACACGCGCGCCAGTCATGTTGCCATACCTTAGCAACAGGCATGATACATATATTTTAAGAAGTACATTTTAGTTTTTCCCCCCATTTCTGGATAATATGGCAGCCTGGAACAGTCTGTTGTTCAAGTGCAGCTAAACTTGGCAATGGCATGTTAGTAAACATGCCACAATCAACAATAATGCATTGCACCTGTGCAGCTGACCTGTGGAACCTGGGAATATAGCATTTTGTCAAGATGGGGAGAATACAAGTGTGGAGAATATAATTATGAAGTGACCATTTTGTTAAATTTAGCATTTGTAGTTATTTTAGTGTAATTTAACAACATAATAACCAGAACAGATAGACAAAGAGATATTTTTAAAAGTAACTTATATTTAAAAGTAACTTTTATTGTCCCCCCTGGACCCAGGGTATGGCAGCTGCATACCCCTGCCATACCCAATTGACGCCCCTGCCGGGCAGCAACCTCTTATCTTCGTATTTTATTTTATTTTTTTTCACAAAAAGTTGTTATAAGCATGAATGATGGAAAAAGTACTTTTACTTAAAGGTTTCACGACATGCTGGTTTTAAAACACGTTAAAAGTCTTTATCATGGACGGTCCTTCAAACGTGTATTAAAAAGGTTTTAACTGAAAAATCCACTCCTGTGAGCCGTGGCATTTCTTTGTTTCTCTTGTGTGTTCTGAAAACTATTTGCCTGCGGGTGTCGCTGTCGAGTGATTTTGCCCGTCAATCAGCGGAAAAATAGAAGATTTACTAGCTCACAACGCTGCTATTTTCGGCACACAAAACACCATGCAGCTTCAGCGTGTGACGGGGCATAAATTTGGCGCTTGACGGTGGTGATGGTTGAGGGTTATTGATGGAAGGAGTAGAGGAAGGGGGTGGGGTGTGGGGGGGGGGGGGGGGAGAGAGAGAGAGAGAGAGAGAGAGAGAGAGAGAGAGAGAGAGAGAGAGAGAGAGAGAGAGAGAGAGAGAGAGAGAGAGAGAGAGAGAGAGAGCAGTGGCGTCAGTTCAGCAAAAGCTAAGGTATGGCAACATGACTGGTGTCTTGCACGTGCGCGAAGGCGCGCGTGCAAGACACCAGTCATGTTGCCAACAGGCATGATACATTTATTTTGAGAAGTATATTTTATTTTTTCCCCCTGTTTCTATGGTTTCTTGGGCTGGATATGGCAGCCTGGAACGGTTGTTCAAGTGCATTGCAGCTGCATGTGCAGCTGACCTGTGGAACCTGGGAATATACCTTTTTGTCAAGATGGGGAGAATACAAGTGTGGAGAATATAATTATAATACCTTGTTAAAGTGACCATTTTGTAAAATGTTGCATTTGTAGTTATTTTACTGTAATTTAACAACATAATAACCAGCAAAGATAGACAAAGAGACATTCATGGAGTTTTATTTAAAAGTGACTTTTATTTTCCCCCTGGACCCAGGGTATGGCAGCTGCATACCCCTGCCATACCCAATTGACGCCCCTGAGAGAGAGAGAGAGAGAGAGAGAGAGAGAGAGAGAGAGAGAGAGAGAGAGAGGCAGGGGAGGGGGAGGAGTCGAGGAGATGGGGAACAGAGATAGAGAATGTCTTGGAAGCTCATGGAATAATCATTGTTGCTGTGCAGCATCATCCATCTTTATTACACTTTACACTGTGTGTGTGTGTGTGTGTGTGTGTGTGTGTGTGTGTGTGTGTGTGTGTCTCTTTCTCTCTCTCTCTCTCTCTCTCTCTCTCTCTCTCTCTCTCTCTCTCTCTCTCTCTCTCTCTCTCTCTTTCTCTCTCTCTCTCTCTCTCTCTCTCTCTCTTTCTCTCTCTCTCTCTCTCTTTCTCTCTCTCTCTCTCTCTCTCTCTCTCTTTCTCTCTCTCTCTCTCTCTCTCTCTCTCTCTCTCTCTCTCTTTCTCTCTCTCTCTCTCTCTCTCTCTCTATCTCTCTCTCTCTCTCTCTCCCCCACCGACTGTCTCTCTATCACTGCCCCCACCCCTCCAGAAATGATCTCTTTGTCTCTGAAATGGTAAATGGTGCATTTAAATAGCGTCTTTATCCAAGGCGCTTTACATAGATTGTGTCATTACATTCACCCATTCACACACACACACACACACACACACACACACACACACACACACACACACACACACACACACACACACACACACACACACACACATTCATACACAGATGTCGATGAGGGAACCATGCAAGGCATCAACCTGCTCATCGGGAGCAGTTAGGGGTTCAGTGTCTTGCTCAAGGACACACTAACTCTGGGAGAGCCTGGGATCGAACTGGGAACCCAGGCTACCCTTTAACCCCCAGCATCCATCCCTGTGGGGGAAGCTTTCACAGAAAATTGCAGATCGGCTATTTTCAGCGAAAGCGTTTCCCCACCAGTATAGAGCCCTGAGGGACTCTGGTTTTAGTCTAGGTCTTCACGCTGCATGATTTTGTTTCGCCACACGTGCAATGGGGAGCGTGCGTGCGTGTGCACCCACTCACACACACGCGCGCTCGCGCTCAACATAAAGTTGCATCCAGGCAGTGAATAGGCGTGGATCAATATTGCTTTGTCAGTTTGATCGCACCCGCGCGCACTGGACCGGACCATGCAACTCCTACACACATACATGTGCATGTTATACAACCCCCCACCCCCCTTTCCATACACACACACATGCACACGCACACACAAACACAAACACACACACACACACACACAGTACACGCATTACACACACACATGTACAACACCTACTCACACAAACATGCAGACGGTATGGTTGAAAGCCAAACTGTGGCGTTTATTTAGGGCAGTGATTCTCAAACTTTCAAATTTCAATGTGTCCCCTTAAAGGAGTAGTTCACCCCCAAAATGACTTTTTTTCTATTGATTACTCATGCCATGGAGAGTAGAGTTCAATAAAAAATTTTGGTTTTTGTCACATTCCTAAGACAAAAATTTGATTAGAGTAAATTTACCCCCATTGATTCTGGATGGTGACCCGTTTCGAAACGGGTCACCATCCGGAACGAATGGGGGTAAATTTATTGTTATCACATTTTTGTCTTAGGAATGTGACAAAAAACAAAAAATATTATTGAACTCTACTCTCCATGGCATGAGTAATCAATAGAAAAAAAGTCATTTTGGGGGTGAACTACTCCTTTAACTCTGACAGTGTACAAATGCAACGGGTTCATTTTGTTCCATTTGTACACTGTCAGAGTTACAGACTTGTATGGGTCAATTTAGACCCCCCCTAAAGGAACCCACTGAGTCTCTGGAATCCACTTTGAGAACCAAGGATTGTTGCGACTGAAGGTCGCAGTATACCATGAGAAATGTCGCAGCTTGTCTCTGTCTGTCTGTCTGTTCAGTCAGTCAGTCAGTCAGTACACATTTTTACAGTCTATTGTTTCCATTGTCACTGTGACATCACTCTGACATCTTGCTCTGACGTCACTGTGATGTCAGGGGAACCACTCTTAACAGAATGTAAAGATACCTCAAGTACAGTACTTGAGTAAATGTTATTTTACACCACTGCCTAGCCTAGGTTTTCCTTTAATGCCAAAGAGAGCCAAATGTCAGTATGTGGATCACTAGCAACATAAAGAATGGAAATAGTGGACATTTTGCTTAATACCCCCTGAGAAGGGATGGGACGATAAGCGATAATATCTTTTATCGTGATAAAAACACTCACAATAATCGTATCGTGGAGATTTCATTTATCGTGATATCGTCCTCCGTCAGGCACTGGGATCAATTCACCTTTTATTTGCCACGCTGCATATCCGGTACCATTTAAACCCTCTATAATTCGTCAAATGTACTTAATTTGTACTTAATATACAGTACGTACTTGATACAGTATTTTTTTCACTAAAAAAAAAGTAGATCTGCTATTTTTTGACAAATGTTCCGCACCAGGATAATGGTATAATTAACTATTTTGATTATCGCGATAATATTATAAATCGCAATTTCTTTTGTCACAATAATCGCGATATGAAATGTTCATATCGTCCAATCCCTAAGTCCAACCCTTGATGCTGAGTGCCAAGCAGGGAGGCATCGGGTCCCAATCAGTCCTTGGCATGACCCTGCCCGGGGAGCAGGTGTTGTCAAACCAGGCAGAGTGTCAAGGTAGATTGGCAGGTACCGCCCCTCAATGATGCAGCCTAGGCTGAGGCGCTGTCCTCTGGGCTTCACTCTGCCGTCATGCCATCGTCTCTCCTCGGTGAGATGCCTACCTGACCTGTCAGGCGCTTCCACAGCGAGACTGCACACTACACGCACGCACGCACGCACGCACGCACGCACACACACACACACACACACACACACACACACACACACACACACACACACACACACTACATTTCGTCGTTGTCGGGTGGAAACCTTGTATGTCCAAAACTGCTCGTTTCGTATTTATCATTTTCAAAATGATCTAGACTAGTGA